>NC_050573.1:165652833-165902833 GCF_011100635.1 Trichosurus vulpecula
GACTTCTCAATTGGCTGGCCAGTCTCAGTGAAATGATTGTGTACAATCAAGTATTTTAATTAAAATACTAAATGTAGGTGAAACCCGCACTTGTGTTATTACTTTCCTTATTTAATTCTTCAATACTATAATGCTATGATTATCTGTCTTTTCATAAAGGGGAAAAATGAAACCTTTCATGATTTTTTTTTTTTTTGCTAAATAGTTGCCATCAGTGACTTAAGCTTGAGGAAAAGGACTCAATGCTAGGGTGAAAGGGCTATCATAATATTGTCTTTTAGATTTCCCTTCTTGTGGCCTGTTAATTTTTTTTTTGAAAAAGGAAACTAGAAAAAAAATCATGTCATCACCTTCAAAAAACATTAGTCATCTTGTGTTTTGGGGTAGTTGCTGCAGGTTATGTTTTGCCAAAAAATGAACAGTTTCCAGATAATACCAAAGCATCAGTGAATGGTATTGATACAGATAGAAAAAGGAAAAAGTGAAATCTTGTTCTGACAGCAGTGGTATAAACCCCACTTGGTGTTCACAATTCTTAGAGTGATTGTCTCACTGTTGCACAAGTGCATATGGAGCCAAGGAGAAGTACGCTCAAGCCTAAAGTGACTTATGGCTGCTAGTTACTGGCAGTCCTCTTCTCCCCTTTGTGGGGTCTTTATGAAGTTCCCCTTAGGCATAGAGTAGCTTTCTGTTGGGTTCCTCATGGACTCCTGAAGCCCCTTTTTCTCAATGTGTCTAATTTATTCTCAATTCCCTGTGTCGACACTGTTTCTGCTGAAATGCCCGGGGGAAGTCCAAAATCTTCTGACCTTTTGGATTTCATAAGGTCATCCTCTGCTCAAGGGGCCAGAGGGAAGGCTTTCTTGTGCTCCCTTTCTTCTCTCTCTCTTCCCTGGAGCCAAATGATTTCCCTTCAAAGATCCAATACTCAAATATCAGATTCTAAAGTGGCCTGCTTTTTAATCCACATCCCCTAGCGTGTGATCGAATCTTTGCAATCAATTCCAAATACTTTTGTATAGTATCATTTCACTTCATCCAGGGCCCTTTATTCCTACCAAATTGATTAAGGATTTCCCCACTTAGTTTGCTGCCTTTGATTCACTCATTAGGGGTAGTCTCACCTGATACAGGTATTAGGGTTACAGCATCTTGTTAGCCACTTTGCTCGCCTTTGCATTTGGTGCTGTTTGGTTTCAACTCCACCAAACAAGATGCCCCTCCCAGGATAAACTCATCACTTCTAAACTCACCACCATGGGCATTTAATTCAAGCCTTACACCACCTTCCTCAGCCTTCTCTCCTCTCTGTTTAGAGAGCTAGAGGGCAGAGTACCAAGTTCCTCCCAAGGTGTCCCTTTATAGAGGGCAGAAACTGGACTCAGCTCACTCTATTATGGACCTGCTTCTTGACCTGGTTTCAGTTCAATGGAACCAGATGCCCTCATGCCGGGTATTCCTGTGTCCCTTCCCCCCTTTTCCTGTTTCCTTTTGTATTTTGTCCCTCCGCCCTTCCCCCTACCCCCCATCAGATTGGGCAGCTAAGGGTCAAAGTGGATAGAGTGCTGGGTCTAGAGTCAGAAAGACTCATCTTCCTGGGTTCAAATCCAGCTATAGAAATTTACTGGCTGAGACCCCCATGAGTCACTTAACCCTGTTTGCTTTAGTTTCCTCATCTGTAAAATGAGCTGGAGAAGAGAATGGCAAACCACTTCAGTATCTTTGCCAAGAAAACCCCAAATGGGGTCATGAAGAGTTGACAACAACTAAACAACAACAAACATTAGATTGTAATCTTCCTGAGGGCAGAGACTGTCTTTTTTTATTACTTGTATACACAGAGCTTAGCACAGTGCCTGGCACATAGACACTTAATAAATGTTTATCGGATTTGGATTAAATTTAACCTGGATAGGACAATTCAATCACCCTTCCATCCTTCTATGAGGACTCTAAGAAGCAGAGGTGGGGAAAGTTGAGTGCATTCTAGGCTGGAGATGAACAGCTTGTTCTGAGGCACAGATGCAGAGGGTGAAATGCTGAGCTCGGGGAAGGACAAGCCGTTCAGCTTGGCTCGGACAGAGAGTACGTGACAGGGAGCAATGTGAAATAAGTCTACAAAGGTGGGCAGGAGCCAGACTGTGAAAGGCTTTACATGCCAAGCTGAGGAGTTCATATTTCATCCTGGAGGCAATTTGGATTTAGGAGTATGTCAAACGAAGGGTTTGCATTGGATGACCTTTAAGCTCTCTTCCATTCTAAATCCATGAATCTGTGGTCCTATGACCTGAGTTTGAAT
The DNA here is from genome assembly GCF_011100635.1 of Trichosurus vulpecula. NCBI lineage: Eukaryota > Metazoa > Chordata > Mammalia > Diprotodontia > Phalangeridae > Trichosurus > Trichosurus vulpecula. The sequence continues at coordinate 165,655,133 of NC_050573.1, forward strand.
TGTAGCTCTGCTTCTTCATAGATGCATGACCTTGACAAAGTTATATCGCTTTTACTCTCAGTTCCCTAATTCAGAAAATGGGTAATGCTTGATCTGATCTACGCCGCTGTGTCATTTAGAAAACTTAGGCAGCCAATCTTCCCTTTAATGACCGGTTAAACCCAAACTTGGAAGAACTGGTCAGTGAGTGAGAAGAGTGGGGTGAAATATGACTCCGAAGGGAGTAGAGAAACTGACTCCTGATATGTCATGAACTGAAAAGCCACCCTTTTGTGCTCCCAGCCCATCTCTCTTAGCTCCCCAAACCCACATACCAATTATGGTCATTATATATGGCATTTCTAACTCTGCCCTCATGAAGGCCCCTTTGGGAAGGTTTACTTTGCTAAATATTGGCAGGAAATAGTTGATGTGATGAAAGAGCAAATACATTCCAATTCCCAGTGGAACGACCGAGCCCACTAATTATAGGAACGGTGAATGGCTGGAAGGTAGGAAAATCCCATTTCATTCACTTCATAATGGCTACATTTATAGTTCATTTCTTAAGGGACATGAGAGAGAGGTTGTGTCCATAGGATGCCAAAAAACATCTACATGTTGCAAGCATCCCACTATTTGTCATTGTGTAGATGTAGCCTATATTTGGAAACACTGGAGTGTTTTGATCTTGTACAAATTCAGCCACAGAGAGGTTAAGTGGGTTTTCCCTGGGTCACACAATAATAAAGACAGCACTGAATAGGACCCAGACACAGCAGCTTTTCAGCTCCTACTTCTTCCTACAAGATCCTAGAAACAGAGACAATATTACTTTTCCTTTTGTGGCAGCTGTGGCCACGTATTAGGTTGATGCACATTGGGAGATCCTTGCTGTATTTGTCTGTGTGCATATGCCGTAAGGAGGAAAGAGTGCTTTATTGAGATAGCTGGAAGAACTTCAAACCTGCATTTCTCTTTGGAGGCCATATGGTTTCAGCATTGGGGAATGACTGAAATAAAAGCAGACCTGCTTTCTCTATTGACCAGGCCAAGCTCTTAACTCTGACATTCTTTCTGGTTTCGCCTGACACCAGCCAGGGAGTGGAGACATTAGATGGGCTGCTTGGGACTCCATATATCACACCTAAGAAAAAATTTCTTGGCTGGCTGATTGGCCTAGGGACAGCAGAGCATGTGGCTTTGTAGGGAAATAGCAGGGACCCTTCTAGTTCTTTCGTTCTGTGATGAGGGCCTCTACCCGAGTATTCTCTGAGGTAGGCATCTAGGGATAGGAGACAATTCATATCACGGTGATAAGTATATAGACTCAGACATTCCCACGACTCTACCTGGACTATTCTCAAGTATCCCTCTAGACTTTTACAATCCTTTTAAATTCAATTCTGTCATTCTTTAAAGTTTAAAACAAATTGAATTAGCCTCTCCCTCCGCCCCCCCCCCCCGCCCCCCCCCCCCCCCCCCCGCCTTCTGATTGACTCAGTATATTTTCCCTAGGTCAGTCAGTCAGTCAACGATGATGTATTACAATGTCCCAGGCTGAAACTGGGAATATAAAAAACAAGTAAAAAGAAAGACAGCCCCTGCCCTTAAGAAGGTTATAGTCTAAAGAGGGAAGACAGCATGTAAAAGGAAGCTGAAATGGGGTGAGGGAAGAGGAAAGTGTGTGTGGGGGGGGTAAATGGAGAAATCTGGAGTGCAGCCTGTTTAGAAATGAAGAGATGGCTGGCCTGAGCACTCTCCTTAAAAGGAGGTTCTGGGAGAAGCCATCCAATCAAAGGGAAGGGTCCCAAGGGCAGAGGGATGAATTCCAGGACTGAGGTAATCTTCCAGGCCAAAGAAGTTTCTGGGTCATACTGGAGAAGCCTGGGAAGTGCAGCCTGGTGAGAAATGGAGGTTGTTCAGAGCAAAAGAATCTTTGTCGGAGAAAGGGCTAAGAAATGCAGAGAGGAGAAAAAAGGAAGATTGGAGGGCAGCCTGGAGCTTTTACAGGGTCATGCAAATGACTAGTCTGGAGAACAATTTAGAACCTCAGTCTTTTGAAACGATAGAAAATGTAATGGAATAAGAGCAAACAACTGTAATAATAATATGGCACTTTACGGTTTACAAAGCACTTTCTTTCTATCAATCCCTTTCTCAGCAGATAGTGCAAATCTTATCATTCCCATTTTACAGAAAAGAAAGCTGAGGCTCAGAAAGGTGTCTAAATTTCCTTCTGTTACATCCAAGACCTGTTGTTAACAATGGATGAGGGCTCAGTTAGATCAGGCCCATTCTTGGTCATGGGGAGATGGGAGAGGGGAGATATGTAGCTAGAGACCGCTAACAGTGACTGAGGAATATCTCTAAGTACAGCCGTTGACTCTAAAGGAAGTTTTCTTCATAGTAGCCCCTATAATTTACCCTCCCTACTCACCCCAGACTGGTCCATTTGTAATAAATCAAGGCTTCCAGCCTCAACCTACTTTGGCTAGCTTAGTATATACAATCACACAGCCCCCAAGATATGCAGACCATTCTGTGATCAGGCTATTATGGTCTGGGTAGAGCCAACCTTCTGGGTGCATTTCCCTTAGGCCACTAGGAACCCAGTGGATGGTAATGAGGTGGACCAAAGAGCACAGTCCTCATCTTGTATCCCTTCTGAATGAGTGAGTATGGTCATGTGGTTTGTATATTATTTAATAAATGAAGTAGATGCTTTTTTTTAAAAAGGTGGATGTGGTTGATTTTTTTTTTTTTTTAAGAAATAGAGGTTCTTAAAATCCAGAGCCTGACTGACTGACATGCCAATACTTTCCATCTGGTTTTGAAGAGCCTTATCTATTTGATCCAAAAGCAATGTGACCGAGCTTTTAAAAGGAAGGACTGGAAGGCTTTTAAGTATCTACAGTGCCCAAGATGAGACTTGGGAAGGTGAGGGGAATAGCAAAGTAGATGAGAGTGGAAAAGCAGGGCACAGTGACAACTTGAAGATGCCTCATTCCTTTCTTACCAACTTTCAACGAATTTCCTTACTCTTACTGCCACCCATAGCAAGTTGATTGGGGCACCTAGGCAGGATAGACCATTGAGCTTGGAATCAGGAAAACTCAGTAGGTGGGTACTAGATCTGAAATTTATGGCATGAGTTCAAATTTAGCCTTAGACACTTATTAGCTGTGTGACCCTAGGCAAGTCATTTAATCCAGTTTGCCTCAATTTCTTCATCTATAAAATGGACTAGAGAAGGACTTGGCAAATCACTCCAGTTTTTCTGCCAAGAAAACCCCAGATGGCATCACAAAGAGACTGAAACAACTGATTTCAGTGCAACCTGTTGTCATCCCTTGATTCCCAGTGATATTCTATTGGTTCATGCAGAGACTCCATGCTATAAATCCTCTTAGTTTTGTTTTCATTGCTATAATTCAGTGTAAAAATGAACACTAGGCTTCCTCTAGTTTGTTTTTGAAGCCCAACAAAATTAACTTATGACAATTTTGAAGCCCTAGCAGTTGAGACAGCTATGTTGTTGAATTCATTCCTATTTCAGACAAGCTATTATATAGGTAGTTTAGTAGGACTATTTATTTGGCAGCATGGTATTGTGGATAGGGAGAGAACTGTCTTTAAAGTCAAGAAAATGTCAGTTCAAGTCTTGACTTTAACACATTAGCTGCGTGACTCTGGGCAAGTCATTTCAGAGGATTGAATCCTGGACTTAGAGTCCAGAAGGTCAGAGCGCAAAGTAACATCGTGGCTATTGTCACCATCGTTACCATTGTCGCCAAGGTCACCATCGTCATCATCGTCATCATCGTCACCATCGTCACCATCGTCATCATCGTCACCAATGTCACCATCGTCACCATCACCATCGTCATCATCGTCATCATCGTCACCAACATCACCATCATCATCAACCCCATTTCCATAGTGCTTTAAGGCTTACAAAGTGCTTTGCAAATATCTCATTTTATTCTCCTAACAACCCTGGGCCAGTCACTTAACTACTGTCTATCCCAGTTTCCTCATGTATAAAATGAGTATTTTATAGCACCTACCTCCCAGGGTTGTGGTGAAGGTAAAATGAGATAATATTTGTAAAGACCTTTGCAAACCTTAAAGCACTAGAGAAATACTAGATTTTTTTTATTCTTATGTAACTTCTCAGTGCCCCAGGCAGTTTTCTAAGACTCAAGTTACAGAACAGCTGCCAGTCGGCATTAGTAGAAGGTGTTCCCTCACTGGGGAGCTCCTACCACTGATGAAATCACGGGTCCTGTCCAGAAAGAAAGAAAGGAGGAAAGAAAATTATTTAGCACTATTTGTCGTGTTGTTGGTTGGTTTATTTTTAAGGAAATGAGTGGGCTTCTTACAGGCTAGCTTTCCCCTGCGTTGAAGGTTGGAGCTCTTCAAGTCAGAAGTGCGGTCCCAGGACTTTCTCCTGTGATTGCTATTCCCATAACAACACACCACAAAACTGATTTGAGGTGTCTTTGGGGACCATGGTCTATAGCTGTGTAATAAAAGCAGATGCAGGAAATATGGCTCTGAGCAGAGCCTTATGGCTCACACATGCTGCGTTTTGAGGGGAAGGAGGCTGAGTCTTCTGAAAACCAGGACTCCAGCTTGGGTGTGCTAATTTGTCAGTTATTTATGTGCATGGGAGAAGCAGAGGAATGTTAAATGCCATAAATTTCAGATCTAGTACCCACCTATTTAACAGCTTAAAAAAAAAAGCACCAGGATGGGAGCACATGCACCTAGACTACGCCAGTGTGGGAGTGCTTGTGGGCAAAAAGGAAACTGAGCCATGAGTAGTTTTGAACAATATGGAGAAAACTCATGCACGAGCTGAATCAGAGAGGGAAAAAGCTTTCCTGGTTGTATATTGGTCTTTCAAATGAGCTTTGTTTTCAGCCGTTAGAAGGTCAGGCTTTAAAATAAGGTGAAAAGTCATATTCTTTTCTTAATGAGACTAAAGGGCAGAGACTATAGAAGGGTAAAAACAGAAAACTCCAGCCATCTGGGTAATTAATAGAACCGAATACTATCTATAAGCCAACACAGCTTCCTGATAGCATTTGATTCAATGAACATTCATTATGTGCCTACTATGTGCAGAGACCTGTGGTGATAGACAAAATATATATGAATATAAATATATATAAATATAAATACATATTATATATTTATGTATATAGTATGTGTGTATATACATGTATGTATATGTATGCATGTATGTATGTATATAGATATATGTGTGTGTATGTGTGTGTGTGTGTGTGTGTTTTACATAGGTATTACTCTGTCTGCCTTGATGGACCCTATAGGCTAGTAGGAATACTCATGGTTCTATAACCCTGACTACCTGGGAGTGTGTGTGAGATAGGGAGGAGAGTAAGAATATATTGACTTTTTTTGTTACATTCATTCTTTTTGGTAGTTATAATTAAAATATATGGTTTGTAGGATCTAATCTTTGTGAAAGAGGGACAATATACACACTGATTCGTCACCCTAGATAAAGAAGTCATTGGAGTCTATAGTTGAGAACATGAAAGTGTGTGGCGGGGTCATTAGGTCTAACGTGTGTCTGTTATCTCTGCTTGGTCAATTAATGAGAAGTTAGAGGAAGTTCTAAATGAAAAAGTTTAGTCTGGGAAGAAGTACTATAATATGAGAGATACAGAAACTCAGAACCTTTGGAGTATTTTGGGGACCTGGGGCTTACGGAAGGTGGAACTGAAAGAATTATTCCACTGTCAAAGTCTGAGCCAGCCAAGAAGATGTGACTAATAGAATTTGTTTCAGGAAGACCAGCCAGAATAGAGAAGACAAAGCAGAATGAAGGAGATCAACCTTTTGGGGACCAGACTATAGATGCCAACATACAAGTAGTAACAGAAAATGAAAGAAAGAGAAAAATAGTTTAGTGCTTGGCACTGTATTAAATATTATGAATACAAATACAAAAGTGAACTTGGCCCTTTGGGACCTTCTGTTCTAATGGAGGAGAAAATACATATGGAGAGTGGGGGAGGGGTTGGGGTGAGGGAGGAGAGAATTTGGTCCGGAGGGTCACAGTTATCAATTATTCAATCAATTAAGAAGCATTTATTAACTGCCTATCATGTACCAGGAATTGTGTTAGGTGCTGGGGATGTATGTACTGAGGATGAAAAAAAAATGCCTACTTGGGAAAGGAGCTCTCATTTGAATGGGAAAGACAAGTACATACATACACACATATGCATACATTTATATTTCTATATACATACACATATGTGCAAAATAGTAAAATACAATGTAATTTAGGAGAAAGGGCACTAGCATTTGTGGAAATCAGGAAAGACTTCGTGCAGAAGATTGGGCTACAATTATATGTTAAAGGAAGGGAGGGACAAAAGTAAGAAAGAAGTCTATAAAGGCATGAGGGTCAGCCAGGGCAAAGGAGTAGAGGTAGGAGACGAAGGGTCATGTTTGAGGAAGGGAGACAAGGCCAGCTTGGCCTAATTGCAGAGCGCAAGATCAGGGCAGTAATCTCCAACAAGGCTGGGAAGATAGGCTGGGGCCAGGCTGTGAAGGGCTTTAAAAACTAAACAGAGCTTATTCTTTATCCTAGAGGCAATAGGAAGCCACTGGAATTGAGAGAATAGCAGAGTCACATGGTCAGATCAACACTTAAGGAAAATTACTTTGGCAGTAGTCTATGGGATGCACAAGAGTGCTGAGAAACTCGAAGCAGAGAGACCAATTAGGAGGCTGTTGCAATAATTGAGGCGAGAGGTGATGAGCGCCTGGTCTAAGATGGTGGCTTTGTGAATGGAGAGAAGGGGTCAGACATGAGAGATATTTTGGAGGGAAAAAAATGGCAAGATTTGGCAATGGATCGGATATGTGGGGTAAGGCAGAGTGAGGAGACCAGGAAAATAACGGGAATATGAATTGGTCAGACCAGAAGGATGGTGGTGCCTTTAATATAAATAAGGAAGTTTGGAAGATGGGAAAGTTTGAAGGGGTAGATAAAACTACATTTTCAACGTGTTGAATTGGAGATGTTTCTGAAACATCCAGTGGGAAATAGTATTGGCGGAATAATGCTCAGGGGAGAGACTGCAGCTGGGATTAAGAGATCTGAGAATTATCTGTATAGAAATGATAGTTAAACCCATGGAAGCTGATGAGGTTATTGAGAGAGAGAGAGAGAGAGAGAGAGAGAGAGAGAGAGAGAGAGAGAGAGAGAGAGGGAGAGAGAGAGAAACAGAGACAGAGACACAGAGAGAGCCAGAGCCAGAGTATAGGATTCTTAATCTGGGGTCCATGAAAAGTGTTTTAAAACATTTTGATAACTCTCAGTTGGTTTCCTTTGTAATCCTACATATTTTATTTTATACATATAAAATATTACTCTGAGAAGGGGTCCATAAACCTAATCAGATTGAGAATATAAAATAATACCAAAAAGGATAAGAACTCCTGTTAGAAAGGTCCAGAACCCTGGGTAAAACCCAGGTAGGGGTTGTTATATTGATAAGGCAGGAGAAGAGATGGAGAAGAAATAAACAAGTAATAGAATCAGATAAGAGTACTATTCTAGCAGAGGAGAGAGAATGTCCAGGAAAAGAGAGTGGTCAGCAGCGTCAGATGTAGCAGATTAGGCTGAGAAGGGCTAGTGACTTGATCCATAGGACTGATTGACATATCCAAGGCTATGCTGTTTTGATTACTGTGCCTCCAGCAGGGGCTGGGGGGAGATGATGAAATGGTAAGATAACTCCTGTGGAGAAGTGATTATGTCTGATCTGGGGATGGCTGGATATAGTGGTTAGATGGGTTATTGCTCACTCATCTATCAGGGCAACTCAGCCATAGGGCAGGAATTCCAGAACTGATTGAATTAACTGTCTCAGGAATTAGGAGCTTGATTTCTGGAAGTCTGGCTCAGAAGATGCTAGTCCAGAAGAGAATCAGTCCATGGTGAAACAGATGGCAAATTGCTAGATGGGATGGGAAACAGAGGCCTTAGATTTCAGAGACCAGAGACGAGAGAGCTTTGGGTTTCATTTAGGGAAAGGGAAAGGGGAAGGGGGGAAAATAAAGAAATCTCCATGTCAACTACTTGTGTTCTCTGCAGGGGTGGGGAATCTGGGGCCTCAAGGCTACGTGTGGCCCCACCCTTGCTGGGTTGAAATATCCAAATTGAAAAGATGTCAGGTCAGAGGTTACCGCTCAAAGGCCTGAGGTCTCCATTGCTATGTCACGAAGTGGGTAAAGCCGATTCAAGAAAACCTTTCCAGACAAATCTACAGCAAAAAAAGCAAGGTTAGGACCAACATCAAGGACAAGATTGGCTAGTAAGAACTTAGGCAGGAGGGAATCTCAAAAGAGCAGTCCAATGGAACTGCAGCTTGCAAACCCCTTTTCTGACCTGTTGTGACACCCCCTTTTTAAGTCACCCCCTTGAGGCTCTGTATTTTGTCTTCTTTGAAAACACCTAAGAGGACAGTGTGTTGTTTCCAGAGAGCAAAGCTAGAAGTGGTGATGGAAAGAAAAGAATTGCATCCTTGGTCATCTGGGCACAAAGAATCCAGGAATCAGAAGGGAGGTGATAATAGCTGGACCCTAGCAAACAGTGCTAGCTGGCCTCGTCCTGAACTACCTGGTACAAAAAATGAAGTCATGCTGGGAAGTCATTGGTGTCTCCTAGCTCCCCCCATACAACACTCTTAGAAACTTTTAGATGTCCTCAGGGTCAAATCTTGTTCCTGGAAAAGCAACTACATTAATACATAGGATCCTAGGTCATAGATTTAGTGCTAGAAAGGATATTGGAGATCATTAAATCCAATTCCTTCCTTTTACAGATGAGAAAACTGAGCCCCAGAGAGGTTAATGAGTTTGCTTAGGGTCGCCCAGCTAGTAAATATGTAAGACAGGGTTTGAATTCAGGTCTTCCTGATTCCAAGTTCATTTTTTTATGTCACCTAGCTGCATGCAGGCATACATGCACGCATAGACAGACAGATAGTTACATGATAGGCTTAGCCTAAAAGTTGCGTTTATGGGGCAGCTAGATGGTACAGTAAATAGAGTGCTGGGCCTGGAGTCTGGAAGACCTGAGTCCAAATCCAGCCTTAGATAATTACTAGCTGTGTGACCCTGGGCAAGTCACTTAACCTTTTTGCCTCAGTTTCCTCATCTGTAAAATGAGCTGGAGAAGGAAATATCAAACTACTCCAATATCTTTGCCAAGAAAACTCCACATAGGGTCACAAAGAGCCAGACATGACTGAAACAACAACAAAAAGTTGAGTTTTAATTTTGCCTCTAGCACTAGTATCGTGGCAGCGTGATATAGTGGTGTTTTTTTTTAAAGCACTAGATTTCAAATGTAGATTTGTGTTTGAATCCCTGTTCTACCATTTCCTGTTAGTGTGGCCTGGGCCAAGGCACTTCATTGCTCTGGGTCTTATTTTTATCTATGAATTGTAAAGGTTAGACTAGATAATTTCTTAGGTCCTTTCCAAATCTAAAATCCTATGATTGTAGAAAGGGACCCTACTGTGCTAGAGCCTCAAAACGAAGTCCAGAGGAGGGCACCCAGAATGTTGACAAGGACTGGTTGTTGTTGTTTTTCGGTCATATCCAACTTTGTGACCCCATTTGGGGTTTTCTTGGCAAAGATACTGGAGCAGTTTACCATTTCTTTCTCCAGCTCATTTTACAGATGAGGAAACTGAGGCAAACAGGGCGAAGCGATTTGCCTAGGGTCACACAGTTAGTAAATGTCTGAGGCCAAATTTGAATCTGGGTCCTCCTTGAGTTGGGCACTCTGTTTGCTGTGCCACTTAGCTCCCTCTGATCTTTATATTTACCAGAAAGCAAATCTATCAGGCCAACAGCAAGGATCTCAAATTTATCATTTGCCTGCTGAGGGTCACAGAAAGCTCAAACATATTTTGCTTTGAAGTAGCAGCTTCAAGAAGACAGAATAGAGGTAACCTTAGATTAAAGAAAAGACACCCAGAGAATATGATGTTTATCAAACACAGAAATGCAGAAGGGGAGGAAACAGAAATTCATTAAGGAGACAAGTCTAAGACAAGATCATAGGATTATAGTTAGAGATGGGGGTGAGGGTGGAGGTTCACAGTAGCCTTCTAGTCCAAACATCTCATTTTGCAGTTCAGGAAACTTTGGTTCACACAGACTATGTGACTCATCCAAGGTCTACTTGTATGGAAATAAGTGAGTCAGAATTTGAACTCAGAGCACTGATTCCAAATCCAGTGTTCCTTTCTTAAAAGGGGAGGTGGGAGAATGGTCTCTTAGGGAAAACAAAACTGTTTCAAGTCACTCTCTCCCCTGAGCTCCCAATCAGAATGGCCATCAGACTGGTTGCTTCCTGCAGAAAAAAAAAAAATCTCTTCTCTAAGAGCAAAAGAGAAGTCTTTGGGGAGGGAAACAAGTAACTCCTTGAAACGATTAGTAGTCTGAACAATAGCTTTACACTGTGAGACCAACCCAACCTTGTGGTCGTAAATATCTAAGCTGTTGACAAACGGTTTCCCACCTTGGGACCTGGGTCCTGTGGCTGCTCCAGCATCACATGGTCCCACCATAGCTCCGGGGCTTGGCCTTGGAGCCAAGAGCTCAGGCACCTCCGAAAGGCTTGGCAGGCCCAGAGTTACAGGAAGGGAAAAGCTCCAGTTTCACTTGAAGGAGGGGTGTGTGGGGAAGGGGTGAAAGAATGGGCTCTTTCAATGCAAACAGATGCAATCTGGCTGAGAGTCAGTCAGGTTTTAAAAACCCGAGTGGTCCAATAATGTTAAAAAATCTGCACAGATTCAAAGCTGTATTTTAAATACTGCACAAGTGCAGATAATAAATGTGATCGTTTTTCCATCCCCCTAGCAAGGAGAGCCAGCCCCGTTCTAAACCATGGTACATGCCTAAAGAGACAAATGTACATATGAATGTAGGCATGATTATCTATGTATTTATGTGTATTTAGGAGATACACTTGTACAGATAATGTGTAGACTTATATTCACACCTTAATTTTGGGTATAATATAAAATCTATAGTCCCTATATATATCATGTATGTACAATGTATATTACATGCATGTGTGATAGTATACATATTAATATATGTAATATCAACGCATCTATTGCATGTGGATGTATGTTGAGAGGAAGACACTTTGTAAGTAGTATAAGTGCCCTATATGTGTGAAAATGTATATATATATATACTATTACCAAACTACCAACTATGTTACAGCTAAACTAGCCAACTTGCTATATTCCCAGTGCTAGACGTTCCATCTCCCACCTCTGACAGGGATTTTGCATAGGCTGTCTTCCCCCTTCCCGCTCCTCCACCAAACATACTGTCTTCTCAACTCCACCTCTTGGATTAGTGGCCACCTCTTACGGGAGGCCCTTCCTGAGGCCTCCCAGTTTTTAGTGCCCTCTCCTTGGCCCCAAATTACCTTGAATATATTTTGAATTTATTTACCCTTACCTGTGTCCATATTGTTCCCTCCCCCCCACCCACCTCCAATAGAACATAGGCCCCCTGAGGGCAGGGATTGTTTCATTTCTGCCCCTGTATCCCCAGCACCTAGCATAGTGCCTGACACATATTAAGTACTTAATAAATTCGTGTTTAGTGGGCAGTACCCAGTCCGGGTAGTCGAAGGGTATAGACAAATACATTTCTGCTATTGGAGTGGCTGCTTGGATTGGTTCTCAGTAGAGCCATGGCAGGCGGCTTCTGAGAAAATTAATTACCTTTGTGATCCCCTAAGAGAATGAACACTGCCATTGTTATTTTAGAAACAGAGCTAAGTTAAGTTTGGCCATTGGAGCTTTAAAGCGGAATGACTTTTGCTGCTGAGGGCCTGGTTTAGGGGGTGCGGGGTGGGAACCGGGGAGTTCATTTCACCTTGAATAAAATGGCATGACAAATTAGAACCCCGGGGGTCTCACACAAAAGTGGTGAGCTTAGCAGTGATTTCTCTGATGCTTTCCTACAGCCTCTCCTCCTTCCTGCCTCAACTGTTAATCTTCCCTTTCTTGGTCCTGTCTTGTACCACAGAGCTTTGGGAATAGGGGATGGTCAGGTAGGGACATGGCCCTGGGAAAGGCCCCGGTGCACATGGCACACGAGGGAAGCAGGGAGGCTGGACTGTCAGTTTGGAGTGAAAGCTTCATAAATCCGGTGGTCTCCCGTGAGCCCCTGGAGGATTGCCGTCCACCTCATAAAACTACTACTTAATTAAGTGCAGTACAGTACCAATGGCAGTCTCGGGTCTGTCCTGCTCTGGCCAGGCCTGGAATGGGGCACATAAACTTGCTGCTGGGCCCTGTGGGTCAGAGTGGAGGCAGGAAGTGAATGCTGAGGTCATCAGTGCAGCTCTTGAGCGGGCTTTTACAAAGAGAGGGAGAAAATCAAATTTCCAGCAGTGGTTGAGCTTCCCAGAGGGACTCAGGAATCCAGAAGAAAAGTAACAGTGGGTTGGATTGTCAAATGATTCATCGTTTTGGCTGGGGGGACCACTGATTTAATCACGATAGCTCACATTTACTTCATGCTTATATGTGCTGGACACTGCTAAGAGCTTTACAATTATCATCACTTTTGATCCTCACAGCAACCCTGGGAAGTAGGTGTTGTTATTATCCCCATTTTACAGAGCAGGAAACTGAGGCAAACATAGGTGAAGTGACTTACACAGGGTCACACAGCTAGTAAGTGTCTGAGACTGGATTTGAACTCAGGTCCTCCTGACTCCAGGGCCAGTGCTCTACTCACTGCCCCACTTAGCTGCCCTAGGGTTAGGATTTTGATTCAAGTTTCTCTGTTTTTTGTAGTACAGAGCAGCTCTGCCAACTCTGATAGTGATTTCAGAGACATGTGGGGACTGTAAGAGAGATAGGTGGGGCAGTGGATAGAACACTAGGCCTGGAGTTAAGAAGAACTGAGTTCAAATCCAGCCGCAGACAACTACTAGCTGTGTGACCCTGGCAAGTCACTTAAGCCCATTTGCCTCAGTTTCCTCATCTGTAAAATGAGCTAGAGAAAGAAACGGCAAGCCACCCCAGTATCTCTGCCAAGAAAACCCCCAAAACGAGGTCATGAAAAGTCACTTTCCTACTGAATAACAACGAAGACAGATATTACAAAGCAAACCTCCTTGAAGTCAAACTCTCATTAGCAGGGAAGGTGCATTAATGGTCCAGAGTGGGACTTGTCATAGAGAGAATCCTCTCTAGGTCAGGCTCGGAAGCCTCCAAGAAACAAGAGGAATAAACGTACATAATCATACCTTGAGTTTTTCCTGTCTAGTGTATAATTGCAGGCCTTCCTTCCGTAGCCAGTGTCTTCAAATCCATGCTTTTCAAAAAAAGTAAGAAAAAGCTGTCAAGTCCCCAGGCAGCATGGGACCAGGGAAAGAGCACTGGATTTGGATTCAAGGATGTGCGTCTGAATCTTGGCCTTTCTTCTTACTACCCGAGGGACCTTGAGCAAGATACTTAACCTCCGCTGGCCTCAGTTTACTCATCCATAGAATAATAAGCTAATCTCAACCTACGCACTGAATTGTGTGGAAGGTACTTTGTAAGTGGTAAAATACTCAAGTGAGATGCTAATTGTACTATATCATTGTTGCTGCCATTTATTTACTTACTTATTTATTTGTTTGTCTTAATGCTAAGTTTCTCTTCCCTGTCTCACTTTTCAAGCTATTTCACCCCTCTGTCCCATTTCCATATTTACTCAGAAAGGATTATTTTTCCAGATTTCTTCCCAAAGCTATTCTGAATGCTAATTTAAGGAGAGAAAAAAACTTCCATAGGACGCTTTATGTTTAAAACCAAATACATATAATATGTGTCAAGATTAAAAAAAAGATTCTGTGAGATTTCATTGCAGAAACAGATACCACCACAACTTTCCCATTTTACCATCTATACAGCCTTTTGAATGACTGTTCACAGGGTCTGCAGCCCAAGTTTGTTTACTTGTGAAGAAACCCAGAGAAACAACGCAACAGTCGGGCAGGAACAATGAGACTCCATGTAGACTCTGGAGGTGTCTGGTGTGGACTGTAGGGCAGCAAGTTCAAAAGGAGGGTTTAGAAAATCTGAACACTTTACTGGTGGTTGTGATTTCCCTGAAATTGAAAAAAAAAGCTAAAAAATGAAAAATTAATCACTGCTTAATTTGCTTTCAAATTAGTTCGAAGGGGATGTTTCTCTGCTTCCAACTCGTGCCCCCAACTTGATGAAGAATAATTGCTTTATCCTGGCTCCCTCTCGTGGTACTAGCATGAGGAGCATCAGTTTGCTGAGCTCAAGTTCATGGCTTCCTGAACTGGTCTTGACTGTGTTTTTGCCCTTAGGTTAGCACAGAAATAGATTATTTTGTGGTTTCTCTTTCAATTTATTCACTCAGGAAGGAGTCTTTGGGTCCTGTATGGGTGAAAGGAAAGAACTACTGAGGTTAGGGATTTTTACATTCTTTTCTGAGATTTATAATCAAGTGTAGTCTTTATTTTTTCCCTTGGTTTTCATAAGGTAAGATTCAGTATGTTAGAAAAATATTTTCTAATATTCCTGACCTTAGGCTGATCCTCAAAAACATTATTGCATGTATAATTTCCTTTTTTTAGTAAGTAGTGGAAGGATCATTATGGCACAATTATTTGTAAATGGAATAAAGGCATACCATTGGAACAGGCTCCCAAGAGAAACAGTAATTTCCCTGCAAAGAGATCTTTAAAAGTAGGTGTGATATTCGTCATCATTTTTCAGGTTTGGGTTTGTAGGACCAGCCGTCAGAAGGCTATGTATTTCTTTATAGGCACTATGCCTGCAATTGGAATACACTGCCAGTAGGTGAATCATAAAATCATAGAATTTTAGAGCACTCTTTTCAGGGTCATGGGCAGGCTTTCTTTAGGGACAGTTAACAGAGAAAGAGCAGCATGTTTTCCTACTCAATTATGCTTTTTCCATAGAAATATAGTTCTGTGTACCAAGACCAGGAACATTGTAAAGTCCCTGAAATAAGACACATAATCACTCAAAAGAATTGAATGGACAGTCCATAGCACTGGCCCATCAGTACGTATATCTTGGACAGACTTGGATGATAAACTGGGTTCAGAAATGAATAAATAAGAGGGAAAAAGCTGGATTTTATTTGGGCAATCATACAGAACTTTTAATACCTCCAAGCTTCTCCCTGAAACAAAGAACCCTCTTTTTAACACTAATATTCTTTGGGTGATGTTATATAGCTGCAGAGCATGGAAAACCACAGTCTCCAAAGAATTACACTTGTAGGTCAGCTAAAAGGCAATGGAGAGACTTATGGTGGGTGTGAGGAGGCTACAGCATATTACCAATGACAAATTGCATAGTAGAAGCAATGAACAAGATACTTATAAGGAAAATGATAACTAGAAAATGTACTGAGAGTGAGGGATGGCCAGTCCTTGTGCTCCATTACGGCCAATGCAGTGTCAAGAGATCACCCAACATGTTGGGCAGAATCCCAGTAGAAGATTCACAGGAAAACTTGGACAAGATTGAATAGGATAAAAAAAATTTGGTAGGGGCTGTAACCTATTTACTCTGTTAGGAGGACCCACAACAATGAGATCAGAGATACAATGCAGTATCCTTTTCTGGTGAGTATAATATTGAAAAAGTGTAAATTTACAAGAGTAAACAAAAATGTTAAGGGTTACTAATTGTCTTAAATAAAATCAGAAATTAGTTACTGTTGTTGTTGTTTACTTGTTTAGTCATGTCTGACTCTTTGTGACCCCTTGGACCAAGTCCTTCTGTCCTCCACTATCTCTCAAAGTCTGTCCAAGTTCATATTCACTGTTTCCTTGATACTATCTATCCATCTCATCCTCTGCCACTCCGTTTTCCTTTTGCCTTCAATCTTTTCCAGCATCAGGGTATTCTCCAATGAGTCCTGTCTTCTCACCATGTGGCCAAAGTATTTAAGCTCCAGCTTCAGTATTTGACTTTCCAGTGAACAGGCTGAATGAATTTCTTTAAGTATTGACAGATTTGATCTTTTTACTGTTGAAGGGACTCTCAAAAGTCTTCCCCAGCACCACAATTGGAAAGTATCAATTTTGTAGTGCTCAACTTTCCTTATAATTCAACTCTCACAGCCATACGTTGCTACTGGAAAAACCATAACTTTGACTATGTGGACCTTTGCTGGCAAGGTGATGTCTCTGCTTTTTAGTATGCTGTCCAGATTTGCCATAGCTTTCCTTCCAAACAACAAGCGTCTTTTAAATTCATGGCTACATTTGTTGTCTACAGTGATCTTTGAGCCTAAGAATATAAAATCTGACACTGCTTCCATTTCTTCTCCCTCTCTTTGCCAGGAAGTCATGGGACCAGCTGCCAAGATCTTAGCTTTTTTGATGTTAAGCTTCAAGCCAGCTTTTACATGCTCCTCTTTCATCCTCATGAAGAGGCTTCTTATTTCTTCTTTACTTTCCGTCATCAGAGTGGTATCATCTGAATATCTGACATTGTTGATATTTTCCCCATGAAACCTTAATTCTGGCTTTTGATTATTTCAGCCTGGCATTTCACAGGATGTACTCTGCATATAAGTTAGATAAATAAGGTGACAATATGCAGACTTTCGGGGGCGAGATAACTCAGCTCAATCAAGAGAGTCTCAGATTTTCCTCAAGGGTAAATTCCCCAAAGTTTCTAATGTAGTAAGCTAGAGATTGGCACTTGGCAGAGATTGCCAACTCCTCTACTTGTCAGCTTCTTCCAAGAGTCTTTTTCTCCCTTCAGGAGCCTAAAGAGAAGTTTAAACTCTGTTTCTTCTCTCTAGGAGCTAGAAGTCTTAAAAGAATAGATTTCTCTTCTCTCTAGCTCTCACCAACTCTACCTGTCCTTCACACAGGCACAGAGTATTGAGTAATCAATCTCCACCAATGGAAATAGAGTCCCATGCAACTGACTCTTTGAGACAAGCGTTACACTTATAGTTCCAGACTGACAGGAATTGCAGGAATTGCCCCCTTTACTATATTCCCAGAGTTCTAGCCTGACAGTCAATTGAAGGAGTCATCATGGTGAATAAGAAGCAGTCAGATGATCTTTGCACCTACACTGAAATGTGTGTGTGGGATGTGTTCCATCATGCATCCCTAAGGGATGCTTCAAAGATCAGTGGAAATACCCAGATGCTAAGAAAAACAAAGTCTGAACATCAAAATGATGTGAACGATAGCAGAATTTCAAGAACGTGATTTGAAGGACATGAGTTATTTGCCTGAATCTTCTACTATGTCTTTTCCCTAGCTAGACTATAAACTCTTTGAGGGTAGGGCTCATAAAAGATTCTGCTTTGTACTTCCTATATCTGCTAGTGCATAGGTACTAGTACAGAGTACATACTCAGATATTTATTTGTTTATGGATTGCTTAATGAATCTCTTTCTCAACCTTCATTTTGTTTAAGCCAATGCATACCATCTCCCATGCCTGGAATAGTTGCCCTCAAAAGCTACACCTGTTGAAAACCTCACCACCAACAACATCAGCAGCAACCCTGAACAAAAGCAAAAGCAGGAGCCTGTGGTAGAGGTGATGAGAGCCCGAACTAGTCTGGTGCCCCTGTGAGTAGAAAGAAGGGAATGGATATGAAATGGATCATGGAGAAAGAATTGACAAAACTTAGTTCAAGTCCTATCTCCTTGAAACAAATCCTCCCAGCACATTCTAATTCTCAGGGACCTCACTCATCTCTAAACTTGTATAGTACTTGTCTGCATCATTCATTAGGAAATTAATAGCTTATAACTAACTGTTGTTGTTGTTTGGTCATTTTTTAGTCTTTTGTGGCCTTGGCCAAGGCATTTCATTTCTCTGGGGCTTTTTTTCCCTACCTATAGATTATAAATGTTAGACTAGATTGTCTCTAAGGTCCTTTCTGACTCTAAAATCCTGTGATTATAAAAAGGGACCCTACTGCACTAAATCTCCAAAATAAAGTTCAGAAGAGGGTATGTTGTTGTTTGCTTTTGCTTACCTCCTCCCCCTATCTGCCCTCCCTTCTATCATCTCCCATTTTTATCCCCTTCCCCTTACTTTCCTGTGGAGTAAGATACCCAATTGAGTGTGTATGTTATTCCCTCCTCAAGTTGAATCCGATGAGAGTAAGATTCACTCATTCCCCCTCACCTGCCCCCCTTCCCTTCCAACAGAACTGCTTTTTCTTGCCACTTTTATATGAGATAATTTACCCTATTCTATCTCTCTCTTTCTCCCTCTCTCAATATATTCCTCTCTCACCCCTTGGATTTATTTCATTTTTCTTTAGATATCATCCCTTCATATTCAACTCATCCTGTGCCAAGAGGACATATTGTTGACAAATACTGGTTGTTGTTGTTGTTGTTCAGTTGTTTCAGTCATGTCCAATTTTTTGTTACCCCATTTGGGGTTTTCTTGGCAAAGATAGTGGAGTGGTTTGCCATTTCCTTCTCCAGCTCATTTTACAGATGAGGAAACTGAGGCAAAAAAGGTTAAGTGACACAGCTAATAAGTATCTGTGGGTGGATTTGAACTCAGGTCTTCCTAACTCCAGGCCCAGTACTCTATACACTGTGCCAACTAGCTGTCCTTGTTGGAGGAATGCATACGTGCATGAAAACTATTGAAAAAGTTTAGAATTCAATTTCATTTAATAAGTTTATTAAGTACCAGGTGCCAGGTGCTGGGGATTTAAAGACAGAAACGAAAGTCATTATCTCCAAAGAGCTTACATTCTACTGGACTGTACACAAATAAGTAAATAATAAAGAATATGTAATATTATATATTATAAATATATTATATTATATACATATACAATAAACATAAATGAGAGGCATCATGGTGGAGTGGATAGGACACTGGACGTGGAATTGGGAGGACCTGAGCTCATATCCCACCTTAGACACTTGCTAGCTATGTGACCCTAGACAAGTCTCTTTTTTTTAAAATTTAATTTATTTAATATATTTAGTTTTCAACATTGATTTAGACAAGTCTTTTGATGCCTGTTTCCTCATCTGTAAAACGAGGAGATTGGACTCAATGACCTTTAAGGTCTAAGAAATCTAAAGTGATAGAGTAGGAGGAGTAACTGAGGGAATCAGGAAGGGCCTCTTGTAGGTACCTGAGCAGAACCTTGAAGGCAGCTCAGGGATCCAAGAGATCAGGGTGATGAGGGAGAACACTCTGGGCAGGACAAATGATGCCTTTCATCCTGGGAGGAGAAGTTGCCATTTTCACACTCAGAACACTGCAGTGAAGAGAGAATGTGAAAGTAATTGGAAAAAGAAATGCTTCCCAAGCAGAACTATGGAGTTAATGGGTTATTTAGCATGGTGGGTGGCAACTTCTATGCAACACTGGAGGCAGGAGGGTCTGGCATAACTAGTCACAGTCCTGGCCTGCCACAGAAAAGCCTTTTCAGAAAGCCAGGAGGTCTTCCTAATGACAACAAAAGAAAAGACTCTCTGGGTTTATCATCCAGATGTACAGAGGGACCAGTTAAGGGTCAAATATGCTGGTGTTGGTCCCTCATATTCCACGAGGCATGGCAGATATGAGTCCCCTGGCCTTTGTAAAGAGAGGGATTCCCAGAGTTTTTTGGTAAGATGTTTGAAATGGCCCAATTTATTACCTAAAAGGCTATGGGATCCTGGTGAGAAAGGAGAGCACTGAGGAGAATCTGGGATGATAAGCGTATCATCCCTGAAGCCAAAGCAAAGCAAAAGATAAAGTTTAAAGAACATTCTTCCCTTTCCTGTTCTGCTGGATCCCCCAACCAAAGAGAAGGGCTGAGAGCTGTTACCAATTAACAAAGGAATTCTTCGGGGCTGGGAACTAGGGCTTCTCTGTCATCTCCTAACTCCCCCCACCCCCAGGCCCAAAGCTGGGAAAACCTACCTGCTACCGTACCTGATGGGAGCATGCAAGCAATGCAGAGGAAGGTTGAGGCTGATGATTGATGGCCAGCTGGGAGACTGAGGCTGGTCATGGGAATCCCGGCTTCTCGTTTTGGTGGGGGAGCCCTGTTTCTGAACTTTTGTGGCAGGGCCATATCTTAGGGGAGTTTTTTTTCCTGGCCATGGAATTTTTGAGCACTCATAGTCTTATTTAGTCAGTATGGAACCTTGGTTGTAGGAACATTTCAGACTCCTCTTCCTGTGGAATGAAGGATGTTCTAATATGCCATCATTGATTTCCCAGCATTAATCGCCCATCTGTTGGACGTTCGATACTCAGAGATGTCATATATTGTCTACCTCAGTTTCTTCAGGTGTAAAATATGGATAAATAATAGCACCTAACTCTCAGCATATCAAATGAGATGATCTTGTCAAGGGCTTAACACAGTGCCTGGCACTTAGCAGGCACTTAAGAATTGCTTGTTTTAAAAAGTTTGATACATAAGTATCTCAAATAGTTCCTCATTAATATTTTTCTAATATAAATTTAACCCACTCAGCCACACAACTCCTTCCCCTTCATTCCCAAAGCTCTGGGCTCACACAGAGTAGGTCTTATCTTGAGAAATGACATCCACCTTTTTTTTTTGCCCATTTTGCCTTGACCCCAGAGTTTACTTTAGAGAAATCTCCAAAATAAAGTTTAGGCATATAATCACATCTAGGTTTTCCCAAATGTGGATAAAGGGGTTCCCAGCTTCTGTACAAACACTCAAGGTAACAAATAAAAATTTGGCATGGGATAGCCTTTATTTCACCTCACAATAACTGTATAATTCTTAAGAATTCAAGGAAGCTCATAAGCAGACACAGAAAATACATATGCCCCATAACCCCTCTTGAAAAGGAACTAAACTTGAGGTTGCCATTGTGAAGAGTTTCTCTTTACCTTATGGTCCTACATAGATTCCCACCCCCTTACACATAATTACCTAGCAAGTCAGCACATATTTTGAGGCCAGTTGAACAAACAAAACCCTTTACCATTGGACCTGCATTATAATAGTCAGGGCTGGTGGTGGTGGTGGTGGCAAGGTCAGGGTCTCTTACCTTGCCTTCCGATATTGCTGTGGCTTTGCTTTCAAAAAATAAAAAAATACACTACCCAGGAACTATATGGTTGTTTTTCATTCTGAGAGGCCTCGCTTCTCAGGAAACCCCACAAAGTTCGGAAGACTAGAACTTGGGATTATTCATGAGGTAACTCCTAGGGCTGCCATTGCCCAGGAAATGTCCATTCTTTGCCTAGAAAGCTAGATTCCAGGATCACACTACCTGGGACATCAAAGTTCCCCTTTCATCACCAACCATTCTTGGGCTGAAGCACACAGCACTCACATGCTTCTGTAGGAAAGCTGGCAGTTTGGTGAGTGTAGAGTGGGTAGGAGAAGGAGAGAAAGGATTCAGTGGGAAAATGGAGCAATATTTCTTTTTTCCTTAGCTAATGAGCCTTCTAATTCTTTTAGGTTGTGAACAGATGACTGTGCTAAGTGAGCAACAAATCATGAAGACCACAGATGCAGTTTGTGCTGGAATACAAGAGAGTGTACTCCTCTTCAAAACAGGTTTGGAGCTTTCTGTTAATGTCTCTTAACACACACCATCCTCCAAGGGAGATACCCTCGGGAAATGCCCAAGAGGGAGGTGACTGAAGGGAAGGGAAGAAAAGCAAGGACTGACATGTGCCAGTAATTAGGAAGAAAACCTCAGGTATGTTCAGGGGAGGGAAAGATGGGAGGAGGGGTGGAGGCTAATCCTTATCAAGATAGAGGAGATGGAGCCAGAATTGAAGGAAAACAAGTGTAATCAGGAAAAATGGGATACAGGAAAACTGTAATTAGTTACTAGGGGCAACTTGGATGCAAGATCTTAAGAAGAGAGAGTGAACTGGTTGCCAATCATAAAATTCAAAAGGAAGGAAGGAAGGGAAGGAAGGAAAGGAAGGAAGGAAGGAAGAAAGGAAAGAAGGAAGGTAGGAAAGGAGAGAGGGTGGTAGGAAAGAAATAAGCATTTATTAAGTACCTAATATGTTCTAGTCACTCAGCTAGTATATGTCTGAGGGAGGATGTGAATTCAAGTGTTTTGGACAACAGGCCCAGTACTCTATTCACTGTGCTACCCAGCTGTTTCCATAGGAGATTCAGAGACAGGGTTTTCACTGTAGTGGAGGTCACAAGAGGGGAAATAGGAAGGGGTTATCCTCCTCTGAGGAAGGCTGGGTACTGAATCAGCATCTGGGTCCCTCCCACCCCCATCCTTAATGGCAGCAATTGAAGATCCAGCTAACACTTGCTCACCTCTCCCAGGTTGGTTTGGAAGTTAAAGGAAAAGAGTAGGATGGAGAGGAAAGTGGCCAAGAAGCTGACACATTCTAGCAACCTATATCTGCCCACTAAGTACAAAGTTTTGTGTTAATATCATCATGGTAAAAAAGGGTGTTGTTGTTGTTGTTCATCATCCCTCCTTCTCGAAGAGGACCAATGGCATCACAATTTGTGTGAATTGGATTCATCAGAATGATGTAGAGGAAAGAGGACTGGATTGGGAGTTAGTGAGCCTTGATTCAAATCCTGACTCTTACTTCCTGACTCAACCACCTTGAGGAATTGATTGGCTTCTTGGGGCTTCAGTTTCCTCCTCCATACAATTGGAGGGTTCAGCTAGAAATTCTCTAAGGTCTCTTCCAGCTTTATATCCAAGATCTCATTACGATCTTATACATAGGCACTTGAACACATTCATATATTTTGTACATATTTTGAATTTGTTTATCTGTTTTCATTCTCTTTCTTCCCAATAGAACATAAACTCCTCGAGGGCAGGCACTGAAAATTTTTTGTATTATTTCTCTAGCACATAGCATAGGGCTTACTATGTGCTCGTTGAATGAATGAATGAAGTACCATCCACTTTACTGGAATGTCATGAGAAAAGTGTTTTCCTACCAGTTGTCTGAGCGGTATAATGCATTTTGTACCAGTAAGTGATAGTAAATACTTATAATGTCCTAATTTAGTAACTGAAACTGCCTTCTCTGCTTGCACACGGACTCAACCACCAGAAAAAGGCTTTTAACAAAGAAACCTAGGTACTCTCAATGTTTGCTACCTGCCGATATCACAGCTAAAGTGTGGCTCAGATGAGAAGTTGAGAGAGGATAACCATGGTGTGCCTGGGGTTTTGTATACATCTGAACAGTGATATTGTCTGCCCACAGAGTGGGAGAAAGCAAAGCTTGTTAGGGTGTATATATAAATGTATGACACTATAAATTTGAACTACTTTTTTTTAAACAAATTGATTTTATTGATATGTTTTGTTTGTTTTTACATTTTCTAGATTTTTTCTTGTATCATTTCCCCTCTTCATTCCCAGACAAGCCTCCTTTACAATGAAGACTTTTTTTTTCAAGAAAAAAGAGGAAAAGAAAAAGAAATCCAGCAACTAATCAACATATCAAAATAAAACTTATGTTATATACAATGTTTCACACTTCTGCAAAAGGTGAGAGGAAAGTATCTTCTCGTATCTCTGCTTTTGGACCAAGCTCATTCTTCATAATTTTGAAATTATTCAGTGTCAGTTGTTTTGTGGTGGCTATTTTTTCTATTTACATGGTTGTGGACGTGGTGTAGAATGACAACTATTATTAAATGAACAAGTTTACAAAGCATAGAGTTCTCATCCTAAGGGAAAAGTGGCCACAGACTGGCATTGAGGCATAGCTCATAAGACTCATGGAGGCACTCTTGGGGTTCAGGATGCTATGATGCAGCCCCACCAACTTGAATTACTTACCCTTCCCATTCACTTGAAACTCAGAGTGAGCCCTTTGGAGTGAGGTGTTCATAAGCACCAACCTCCATGTTGGACTTGGAGCTCTCACACCCCCACGGAACTTTTCTTGGAGTTGCTTTGATCTGGAGCATATGGGGTTGGGAGTCTCTGAACTAGTCTTTGTGGAAGACTGAAGAAAGCTATGATTATTTGTACTTCTGCTTGGTAAAGCAACTGTTTAAATAAGCCTTCCAGTTCTGAGTCAGACCTGATGTTATGTAAAAGAGCTCCCTCCCAGGACAGGCACTCAACCCTTACCTCAACCTTTTCTGAAGAATTTCTGTTTAAGAAAGAACTGTCCCATTGGCCAACGTACTTCCCTCCCATTTTCCCCCTGGACTGGCCTTGCAGTCATATCCTTTATCTATCCTGGAGACCTCAAAGACTGGGCTTCTGGAAATTTTTCCTTTACCCATAAATTATTTCTTTCTGTGTCTAAAACGTGTTCATTAGGCAGTTGGTAAGCAATACTGGTAAAGATACAATCTTTCCCTCTAGTTTGGCGCTCTGGACCATGTCCTCTTAGTGGTCATAGTGCTTCACTGGCCATTGCCATCATGCTTGGAGCCTGCTTGTGTCATATTAATTCCATCAATAACCAAGATTTGTCTACATCCTCTTTTTTCAAAACCTAAGCTTGCAGTAAATTCCCATTTCTGGCCTGAGGGATGCCTCTAACTCCTCTTTTGCTGAGCTGAAATGACCCCTTTACAGGAGCCTACTGACTATGAGCTCCATCCACTGGCCCAATTTCTCTTTGATGACTGAGCTACGTGATGAGGGGAAGGGGATCCTGTATCCTGTCACCATAGGCCTGCCATAGAGAAATGCTTTTTACACATGGCCATAAAAGACATTCTCCCCCCTTCAATAAGTTTATTATTTCTTTTTACAATAGCTTACTTTAAACTCCACAGATCAACCATTTGTGTGAATGACTAAAGCAAATTTAGCTTTAGCTGAGTATGGAGCAAAAGAAGGATACTGGATTGGTCAAGGAAGTACTTGAAGTCACAGGCAGCTAGTTGGGCATTTGTACAGCTTAGAGAGAATATGCACACACCCCCCTTTTTTCAACTTCCCCACCCACTCAACTTCACCCAAACACAGGGCATCATGAGATAAAGGCCCGGTGAAAATGATGTCTTCTGGACAATTCTTGCTTTACGGGCCAACTGAACTGTAGGTCCTTGGCTTCCAGGCTGGAATGTGTCAAGGGAGGAAAGAGAAAGTCTCCTGTCATCAGCATAAAACAGAAACAGTTTAGAAGAGTCTTCAAATTTTATCTTCTACTCAAGGGTAGGAGTGAACTTCACTGCTGTGACAAATATAAGTTGTCTTTAAATACCACAAGGTTGATCTGACCTAGCTATCTGTGCAGGGTAATTGGAATGCCTTGGAGGTAGGAGATGCTTCCAAGGAAGAACCAGGGTGCAGGATAGGTTGGAAGTTGATGACTGTCCCACCACCACAAAATGGGATGGGGGCAATAACAGAAGAAGAAAATGGAATTCCCATCCTTTAACCCTTCCTGCTGTTCCTTCCATGGATCATTCTCCAGCTGAAAGGCAAATAAGTAGACAGGGATGACTGATATCATGAAATGTGTCTTGTTTCCAGTCATCTGGAAACTTAAAATGAAACCAACAACACATTTGCACTTAGATAGAATAATGTTGGTTGTTTCAATAAAAGGACTTTTAGAATAGAAAAGAGAGCCAATCAATGACATACACTCCATTCTTCATCATCTGGAGAATGCTGAACTGGGTAACTGCACTAATTTCTGTTTCCTTTCTTATCTCATTTGTTGACTTATCCACAGAGGACAACAGGAGCTGAAAGGGAAGGAAGGAGATATAGCTGTCAACCAATTAACAAATATTTATTGCATATTGGTTATCTTCAAATACCACAAGATGTGTCTTTACATAGTTATCTGAGTGGTGTCATCTATCTCTTATTGTCAGTAAGCGGTTGTTGTTGTTTAGTGACATCTGACCCTTTGTGACCCCGTTTGGGGTTTTCTTGGCCAGGATACTGGAGTGGTTTGACATTTCCTTCTCCAGCTCATTTTACAGATGAAAAAACTAAGGCAAACAAGGTTAAGTGACTTGCCCAAAGTCACATAGCTAGTAAATGTCTGAGGTCAGATTTGAACTCAGGTCTTCCTGACTCCAGTCCCACCACTCTATACACTGCACCACCTATCTGCCTGGTAGTAAGTGGAAGTAAGTACCTATTATGTGCTAGTTCAGCAATGGGAATTCATTCTTTCCTTGTATCCCTGACTCAGACACCAGAAAGAGACTTACAGAAAAACCCAAGTCCTATTTCTGTTCATTGTCTCCTATCTAACCAGGAAAAGTATGAAGTAGGTAGGGACTTGAGAGAACACGACCCTGGTCAGGCTTTGTATAAGTCTGAGAGGAGCTGTCTTGTCACAGCATGAAGCTGGGGGAGAACAAAGCTAGAACTGGGTGTAGGCAGGGTAGGACCCTACTTGTGTACAATATGTGTGGAGGTAGGGGAGGGTAGAATAAGGAACACTCTTAAGCATTTAATGATGCATATATTTTTGATGCCAGAAAATTAGGTTTTCTATGGGACAAAGTTATTAATTTTGTAACTGGTTGAGTTGCATATGCTACAACAAAGGCTTAAAGCCCCTGGTGGACAGTAACACAAAATGGATTCAACTTTCAAACATGGCAGGCAGGGGGGGTCATGAAATTTTTAATCCTTGTACGTAGATATCTTGTCTTTGCTCTGGGGGAAGAGCCTCAGTAGGGAAACAGGATGGGGAAATTGGACAGCTTCCCAGTTCTTCCTAAGTTATGTCTTCACAATTTAGCTTTCTTATTTTTTGTCTGAAGTATTGTGAATTTTCCACAGTCAGATATGCTAATATTAAAATAACCATACAAAAATGTATCCCAACACAAATATGGACAGCTTTTTGATTAAGCACTTTTCTCAATTAATCATGTATATGACTTCTAGAATAATAATGATGATGATGACTTACCTCAGCACTAACTCCCTCGAATAAAAAGATTATTTTTCTATCATAACTATAATAGTAACTACATTTCTGTATCATTTTATGAAGTTTACAAAACACTTTGTTTACAACAACCCTTTGGGGTAAGTAGTCAGGTTACTATCATCCCAATTTTATAGAGGTAACAGCCTCAAAGAAGTGAATTGGTCTACCCATGGTCACTTAGCTATTGGGTAGCGGAGTCAAGATGCTAGAGCACTGGGATGGACTCCTGCATAACTCCTGGATAACTGAGACTTGATTGTAATGACAGGGGACAGCAAGGCTGATAATATTGTACTTCAAAGGATTAATAAGAATCTGTCCCATGTTATGAATATAATATGTTCTCTTATTTTGGTGAAAGTGAATATGTGGAGTCCATTAGTATTCATGGTGAAATTAAAGTTTCAATAGCTGAGAGCTCTCTAAATGCTTAACACTTTCTGCCCTCCCCCCTCCTCAGGCAGGCAGGCCATATCCCATACTCCCTTCTCTGCTGCTGTCTACCATCTGCTTTGTGTCCTGCAGAGGTTGCCCACCTGGGGCTCTTAGTTGACCTGTTAGAGTGAAATGTGGGGATCCCTCCTTCAACTCTGCTGGATTAGGGCTTGGCTACCCAGCTTTGCTTTTACAGAACACTCTCACAACTTTAGCTTTCTTGTAATGCCATTTTGTGTGTGTGTGTGCACACACTGCTGGACTGTCTGTTTGCAGTTAGAGCTCAATAAATCTCCCAGCCTTGTGTCAGCCCCTGGTGTATTGCCGTCCACCTCATAAAACTACTACTTAATTAAGTATGGTGCAGTACAATTGGCAATCTCTGCTTCCCGGCAAAGGCCCAGACCTGAGCCCATAAATGTACTCTGTCATGTTTGTGCCATGAAGAGTGGTACAGGCCAATAGATGGCTGAAGGGGATCATTCTATGCAGAGCTGACAAAGCAATCCCTTTAGGATAATGGAAAACATTTATAAAGTATTAAAAAGCCCCCTCCTGCCTCATCAGAAAGTAGCTTTCATGTAGCTTAGTATGAGCCTTGTGTGCTCAGAGTTTTTCACAAATGTAGAAGAGCTTAAAAAAGAAACTCCAGAGTGTCATCTTCCATCAGGGGTAAAGCCCCAATTTGGCAGTTATTTAGAAGTTGCTAATAGAGTGGTCTTAATTGTAATTTATCTCTTGGCAAAGTTGATCAAAACCCAAGAGCCTAAATATTTATATTAAAAATAATTCAGTCCAGTCTAACAAATATTTCTTAAATACCCACCATGTAAATGGCATTATGTTAGACCCTGGGGGTAAAGAAAATGAGAAACTATATTGCCCTCAAGGAGCTTATACTCTCTTATTATTAATAATATAATCATGAAGATAATATTCATTTACACAGTGAGCCTTAAGGTTATTGAAATGCTTTTCTCACGACAACTTTGTGAATTAGATGGTACAAACATTATTATCCTCATAAGCATCAGAAGTCAAATTTGAACTCAGAACTTCCAACCTCAAATCCAGTATTCCTTAAGGGGAGATAATGCATAAACACACATATAACTGATATAAATTAGAAAACAAATACAATTGAGAGAGCCATGCAAAGTGCTAGAAGAGTTTTGAAGAGGGAGAGATCAGTTCCTGATGGGGAATCAAGTAAGGCAGTCTTCATGGAAGAAATGGGAACTGAGTTCTTTCTTAAAGGCAGGGAAGGCTTTAACAGTTGGAGATGGAGTAATGGAAAGAGTCCATTTCAGGTATGGGGTATGACATGAGCAAATATCTGAAGATAGCAGAGGACAGAAATTAAACGGAGGCTTATATGTGTTCCACTTTAAATGGAACATCAACTATGAGAATAGTCAAAAGAGATGAGCTCAGAAAGCCAGCTTGAAACCAGATTGTAAGTTAAGCTTTTAGCATATTCAGTAAATAGTTGGGGGAAAGTTATTGATCAGGGAAATGATACTAGATTGAAAAGTTAAGACCACTCTGATCTTATCAGTAGGATGAAGGATAGGTTGACCTGGGAGAAGTCATAGCTTCTTTCTATGCAGTGTTAATAATGAATTCAATAATTTTTCAAAATGACATTATTAGATAATTCAGTCACTGGTTCACAGAATGAAATCTTTTTTCCACTCACTCTGAATTCTCCATAGTTCTGCGTTCAATGTAGAGATAATAGAGATGATAAGTACACATTAATTTGCTTGAGCCTCAATCACAGAGAGACTGAGAACCTCCAAGATCATCTAAATTCAGTTATAGACAGTTAGTAGGAGACCAGAACAAGGAACATGAATTTTCATAATAAAAAAAACACTATTTAATCAATATCCAAAAAAAAAATTGCAAACAGATGGAAAAACAATGCCCAAAAAGGATTAAGATCTCATTCCAAAATAAGAGGAACAAATCTCTGGAAATCCAATTCATTGAGGGGATGGAGGGCATTTCATAGTTTTAGCAGTTGTTGTTTGTCCTTCATTTTTGAAGAGTTCCAATGACATCAAAATGTTTGGGTCAGGGTACAATGTCTCGTACTGGTTGATCAGTTTGGAAGGCTCAACATAGGTCAGACACAAATGGTCTGTCAGAACATTTGGGATAGAGATGTCTCTAGGTTTACTCAGCTCCCATTTCCTTTGTGCTATTGTGATTCTGCTTTGCTCATGGAGTACAAGGCTGTCTTTGATGTGGGCACACCATGCTGGGTGGTTCTGTGCTAGATCTCCCATATGACACAATCAGTACTAAACTTCTTCCAAGAGACCTTCTGAGAGTTATAAAGATTCATTCCTGCAGCATTTCTTTGTTGCTTTCAACACTCTTGGTCATGGTGGGAGATGTTTTGCCCCAATACTAGGTGATCCCTCCATGTGGAGTAAGGCTCTTGGGTTCTCTGGTTCTCTAGGTTCTGGAGCAGGAGCCCAGTGCAGGT
Organism: Trichosurus vulpecula; assembly: GCF_011100635.1. Taxonomy (NCBI): domain Eukaryota; kingdom Metazoa; phylum Chordata; class Mammalia; order Diprotodontia; family Phalangeridae; genus Trichosurus; species Trichosurus vulpecula. The sequence goes on from NC_050573.1 coordinate 165,685,010, forward strand.
AGCCGGCACTTCATCCTTACTTAGCAGACCAGTTCTCCAGTTTGCCTCTCTGTCCTTGGCAGCTTAGCACACATCAATACTGCCAGAACACTGGTGCCCAGTGCTCAACCCCCTTCTCTGATAATCTCCAATAAAATGTCTATTTCCTCCCATGATGAAATCCCCTTTGTGTATGTGCACATCTCCTGGGAACTTTCATCAGCCTAGTCTACCCTGGCCCCACCCTCATGGGAAATGTAGTCCCTTCAGTCAGGAGGGTCCTGGTTATAGTAATGTTATTTGATTAGAAAAGAGCAAAAATTCACAATGAAAGAAATGAGCGATCTGATCATTAAAGATGGTCACAGAAGCAAAACAATATTGGTATGTTGACAGTCATATAGATACAAGAAAGCTGTCAAATATTGTAGTCAAAAAAAGACCAACCCCAACTAAAAGAAGAGAAAACATATATCAGACCTTTTTTTAACATGTAAAAGAAAAGTTGCACAACTTTAATATAATAAACTCTAGAATAGTCACATTAAGGGAGGTTACTGAAGCTTCTCTTCAAAATTGAAAAACAGGGAATCCAGATAGGATCCACAATTAACCCAAATACTTCATAGTGGTGCATAAATTATTAACAAAAATTTTTTGTCAGCTTCTTCTCTGTTGCAAACTTGATACCATCTTTCTTGATATCACATATTTGTTACCAAAAAAATGAGAATACCAGTGACTCCTCTAAATATAGATCATTTGTATTTTCTTGTTCTTTATATAAAGTATACTTAGCATGTTTCACTCAGACAATCTGTAATCCTTTATAAGAAAACAATATATTAGTTAAAGAACAAAAAGAGTGTGCCAAAAAGTCCTGAAGAAGAAAAGGGCAATTCATTGTCTCTTCAATGATTATTGAATAAGCCACTCAAGGCATTTATACCATTATATATTTGTACCAATCTGTAAATGGGCATTTATTAAGCACTTATTATATGCCAGGCACCCTTATTGATTATTAAAGGTCTTTGATTCCTTTCCGTACTCATACCTTTGGTCATGTACTGTAGATAGATGAAATATCATATTTTAAATATGGCATATTTCAAATATATGCCGCCAGCATAGTAAATTCAATAAGTGTTTTAAACATGGCATTTGCCGGTGGGACTGTTTACATCAATTATAGTATAAATTCAGTATCATCAGTCTTAAATAGAACTGAGTAACAGTTCCAAGTCAAAAACGGAGTCATATCAAAGAACTGTATTTTTCACTAGAAACATGGATGATATCAAGTTATACGATTCCAGTAAAAAGCACATTAAACAGTTCATGGAATTTTTCTCCAATGATGTGAAAATGTCATTTGGACTCAAGTACAATATTCTTAATATGTGTCTAGGAAGAATAGAGACCAAAGACTCTGAGCTTGAATCCAGAGGTCAAATTGAACCAATAGATGAAGGATATAGTTACAAATACTTTGGTCTTGTTCTGGCAAGACATACTGAGCACAAGTCATTCAAGGAGAAAGCTGAGACTGTGCATGTTACAAGACTGAATGGCATCCTAAAGTTAGTCAAAACTTAATGTGAAGAACACATCTAGAGCAAATAACATCTATGAAACACCAGTCGTAATACATACTTTTGCATTACCTTACTGCATAATTAATGCAGTAGGCAACGTTTCCAGAAAGTGTTTAAATAAAAACCTGTGCAATACTTACAAAAAAGAGGGTCCACAAGCCCATGGCAACTATAGAAAGTCATTTCCCTCTCAAAAAGGAGGAAGAGGATTGATGTTCTCAGAACATATGATAAACAGGTTAAAAAATTTACAGAAACACTTTTTGAAAAGACATCACTGAGTAACAGTAAAGGCTATCAATGGGTACATGTAACTGGATTTGTTACTCTCCCCTCCTTTCATTTATTTATTGTTTAACATTCATTTCTTAAACACACCAGACCTTCTAAGATGACTTAAAGATATCTCTCCATCTGTGTCTACAAAAGGAGCTGGACTACCATCTTAAAATGCCACCATACTGATAACTAAATATTCATTCAATTGATTCTTCGTTTGACAGATATTTATTAAGAAGCTGCTATGGGTGCTGAACTATGCTAGGCCAGGGTCAGATACAAAGATTGAAATGGACTAAGTTCTTGCCTCTAAGGATTTAGCAATCTCTTGTGGATAGCTATAGATACATACACAGATTAAAAATAGTACAAATCTGAATTTGAGAAGCACTCAGGAAAAACAACTCCTGTAAAAGCAGATGATTTGTTCAAAGATGATGGAACCTGGGCATATTTACCTTGGAGAAGAGAAGACTCTGAGGGACCTGATAGTTTCTTTTGAGTATTTGCAGGGCTATCTGTAGAATAGAGAATTAAAAATGTTTTGTTTGGCTCTAGAGGGCAGAACCAGAATCTTTAGGTGCACGTTCTAAAGAGAAATTTAAGTTTGACTTTACAAAAAATTTACAAAAAATTAGAAAAGTCTAAAGTTGGATTAGGGTACCTCAAGAGGTGGATTTTCCCTTCTTGGAAACCTTTAAAGGCTGAGTGATTTTTTATTGTAGGGGGGGATTCTTTTTACATTTGGGTTCAACTAGATGGCTGCTAAAGTTCTTTCCAAATGTCAAATTTCGTGATTCTGGGATGAGAAACCACAGATTACTTACATTTTCAATGGTTTATTAGCTCCAAAGTACAATGGTCCTGATTCTCTCTATTCCATGGGATGCAGAGGCAAAGTAGTGTCCAATTGGTTTGCCTCACACAGTTTGTTACAGTGGGTAAATGGTGGACCCTTGAGACAAGAACTCTTCTTCATGCATGAACTTTGTGTCTCATGACTACATCTACACTTCGTGCCCATGGCATAGCCCCAAAGGGATATGATAGGGGCACATTGGGAGTATATCGCTGATTGGCCTCCAATGAATGTGATTGGAACAGGATTAGCTGCAGCTGCAGAGTAGGTCTGTAGTAGGAAAGCAGTAAAAGACTCCTTAGAAAAGGAAGGCCTTCATCACCTCCCTGCCCCCACCCTGCAGCCAGATTGCCCATCATTTCCTGAGGTGGTGACCCAGAGCTGTGACTTAGAAGCCACCTGGTGTTTGACCTAGAGTTTGTGAGTAGCATGGCGCAGTGGAAGGAGCCCAGATAGATACTTTAGTTTGTAGAGTCCATCCACAATTTTGGAAACCTAAGTTTGAAGCCCTATCACTAATCATATGACTCTGGGAAAATTATAGTATCTCTCTGGGTCTGTGTCTTCATCTGGGAAATGACACAGTTATACTATATCTTTTTTTTTAATATTTCCCTCCTTTTTTACATTAATACATATTTATGGAATAAAACAAGCATTTCCATGATCTAGTACAATAAAAAAAGATGATTGTACATGAAAATGCAAATCTACCAAGTACAACTTGCTATTCCTTTCAAATATACGATGAAATTATTATGTAAATTTCTTTTTTCTCTCTTTTTTTACTACCCTCTCTTCATAATAGAGATGACTACCATTAGACACAAATAGGTATACATATATGTAAAATTATTTTATACATTCTTCTATTTATCAGTTCTTTCCCTGGATGCAGATAGCATCTTTGTTCATATGTCCTTTATAGTTAATTTAGGTATTTATGTCAAAATAACTCATTCACTCAACATTGTTCTTAAAATATTATCATTACTGTATACAGTGTTTTCTTGGTTCTGCTCATTTCACTCATCATTATTTCATGCAAATCTTTCCATTTTTTCTAAGATCATTGAGCTCATCATTTCTTACAGTACAGTAATATTCCAGAGTTAGACTGTATTCTTACAGCTCCGATGTCTGAGGATTTTGTGATTCCACTTCATGTGGCTCAAACAGCCAATGTGGATCATATGTTTTTTTTTAAAAATGGGGCATCTCCCCTATGTTTGGTTTTATTTCCCCTGAGCTTCCCCTTTAAGGGGCACTTTGCTCTCCTTTCCCTCCTCCCCTTTCTCTTCCTTCCCACCCCTACCCTCCCAGCCTAGGTTATCCTGTTTCCCCATTCCTGCTAATCCTTACTGGGACATTTGCTGATAACTAAAGCATTAGCTGATAAGGGCTAGAGGTGTTATCTTCAGGGAGATTTGCATTTTAATAGGGGACTCGAGATCCAAAAGCTTTCCAGAACCAAAGAATGCATCAATGCTGGGAGGTAGGAGTGGTGTTTTGAGGTGTGGGCCCCCAGGCTCTGTACCCCCTCAGTCTCCAAAATCTAACTGGCCCTGCCGGTGCACTCAGACCTCCAAATGACCTACTGAGCACCAGCTCCTCTAAGTCTCCCCCCCTCGCTCTTTTTTTATCTATTCAAAAAGCAGCTTTAAAATTTGATAAGGCAGAAGTGGTCATTTCCCCTCCTGTGCCCCACCCTGTGGCCGGGCAGAAGGAAACTCCCCTGGCCCTTTTGGAATAGGTCATCCAACCCCGTTTCCTGCCCCGAGGACTTGCTATGATTATTGCTACGTCGTGCGAGCCAAGGATAAAAGTGCCTCGTATTGACGGGGTCTATCTAGAGGCAGACGAGTCACCCGCAGCAGCAGCAATCAACACATTGCCACAGTCCCGGGACTGCCGACTTTCAGCTCCTCGCTACGTAACCACCCCTCTTAGTGACTTTGAGTCCCTAAAGTAAGCGTGGCAACAGCGCCCTCTGCTGTCACAGAGTTAACCGGTTTTTAGTCATGGAGCGAGATCCAGCATTTTAAGGACAAAAGTGAGGGCATAATATAATCTAGGTTCTTTCCAGCTCTCAATAAGTGTTGGGTTCTTAGGAAGGAAAACAGACATACTTCTGATATTAGTAAATGAATACCCTCTCTCCCATCTAAAATCTACCTTGGTTTTAGTTTCAGCTTCATATTATTGACAAACCTGGTTTCATTAAAGATCACGCATAGTCAGAACTCTGCATTTTACTGTTACGCTGCTATTAAGAGATTGCAAATTTTTTCGTGTATATTTCGAGTTAGTGTGTTGTTCCTCTTCCTTCCTCCCTCCCTTTCCCCCACCCTTCCCCCGGACTGTGCATATATCTTTAGGGAGTCTGGCTGGACGAAGAAGACTGGAAAGGAAGAATAAAAACAAAACCCTTAAATTCTTAAGTATCACCAAAGGCGATGCTCGATTACAATTCTCGCTGAGGACGTGAAAAATAAACTTGGGTTTAGGGGAAGTGGTAGGATTAGCCCACCCTGTGTGCCCCTCTTGTATTGTGCACCAAAAACGCTTTCTGCTAAGTGGGGAGCTTGCGGATGGGGGTGGGGCAGGGTGGGGTGAAAGCCTTGTAAAGAAAACCACATGTTCCAGTTTACAGGTCAGTTGATATCCTCCCCTGAGGCGCCCTTAATTTCGGGCTTGGACATGCCGATATATCACTGCCACAATCCATCAACACGGCAGGATCCAGGGGGAAAGCTCTCCCCCAAATGCAGCATTGTGAATCTTCCCATTTGTAGCTTCGGTCACACAATTCATTTCCCTGCGACGGGAGTTTTTGATCTGGGCAGACATCGGGCTGGTGGTTTTCTTGAGCCCGTCTGCCTCGAGATAGATGGGTCCATGCTTGTTAAATAGAACTATGCTTGTTAAATAAAGATCTGGAATTCGGCTTTGCTGCAGCCTTCCTATAACGCCCTACAATGCCGAACATTCTTTGTTCAGTTACACATTTTCAGTGCGATCTTAAGTTTAGAAGCAGATGATGCATGAACTAAATGTATTCACGGAAAGTGCAATGAAAAAAAGAAGGGACCACTGTAGAGGTTAGTGGATTTTGTTTAGTTTTTGTCTTGTTTTGTGATTTTCTGTGCTTCCACTGTCTTCCTTCTTCACTGTTGCCACTATTGTGGTTAGCCCCAAAGCTCTGAGTAGGGACGCAGACATGATGGTCTGTCCAGCATAGCGTTTCAGGGCCAAATTTCCAGCAATTTTTTTTTTCAATGGCCTTCAATGATTTTTGCAGTGCACACTGGGAGAGTAGGCTAACTGTTTTCTGAAGATTTAATCAGACTTCCATTGCTTAAGCCATCACCACATGGGGGGGGGGGTGGAATTGGGGGAGACAATACAGTGCCTTTTAAGTTAATCGGCAGCAAGTTAAAAAATGAAATAAATAAATATATTTCACTGAACTTTAGAAAAAAAAGCAGTGAGACACTTTTAATCATGTAATGATCCCATATGGAAAAACTGACTTTTTGGAGTTAGGCATAGCTACCTATGGGAAATGGACTGATCAGCTCTGCCTGCGTGCAGTAAAATATACTAAAAGACATATTCTGAACCATCTTGAGTGTCAAGAAAGACCTCAGCTGGCCATAGAGATGTGAAGTTCTCACATTAGATCTTATTACAAGACATAAAACCAGGAAACCTAGATGGCAGCCTGGAGAGAAGAAGACTGGGGGAATGGCGATAAGATGACCCTCTTCATGTATCTGAAGGTTTGGCTTATGGAAGTTGCCTTAGACTTGTGTTACCTCCTGGTCCTAGGGCACAGAGCTAGGAGCAAGGGGTGGAAGACGCAAGGGCTGAGTAAGAAACAACTTTCTAACAGTTAGCATTACCTCGAAGTGGAATGAGCTGCCTCAGGAGGTCCTGAGCTTTCCCTCACTCTAGGTGCTCAAGTGGAGGCTAGATGTTGTCAGCGATACTGTAGAGGATTCTCATTCAGGTTGGACACAATAGCCTCTGAGGGCCCTTCTGATTCTGAGTTTCTGTGATTTTTTTTAACCCACTAGAAGTTTCATTCTTTGAGGACTTTGCTTTGATGAGTTAGAAATGACAGAAGATAAAAATCAGAACTAGTTTCCATTTGAAAACACATTTGTTTTTCCCATTCAATATCTGAACCAACTTTTTGAACAGCCTTAACTATGTCTCTGAATTTGGTTATGGGCAACAGGCTCATTTACATGTATCCAATCTTGCTAGGCAAAGTATCCCAGGACGCACATCAACAAATGTTTGGGTAGAACTTTGGAGGCTGCTTGGATACGCATGTGACTGGAATTGGCTCACACGGAATTCTGGGAATGTTACTGTGCATTGTGTGTATTTAGCAAGCACATACATATTTGTTGTGCTTAACAAGACAGATACTTATTCATAAACTAATTTTAATATATATGTTAATAATAACAGACTACATTTGTATAGACCTTGAAGTTTTGTAAAGTACTTTACCCACATTATCTCATTTGATTCTCACAATACTGTGAAGTTGCTGTTATCATTTTTACAGATGGGGAAACTGAGTCTCAGAACAATTTTGAGAGGGCCAAGGCCACAAAGCTAGTAAATGCTTAAGGTAGGATTTGAACCTCGGTCTTTTTGATTCTAAGTCCTGTCTTCTATCCTCTATGCCAAGGTCAGTTAGAGAAATAGAACTATTTCCAAATTGGTAGATAGGACAGTTCAATGAGAAAAATTAGTTCAGTGCTTAATTCAAAACACTTCTAATAAATTGAAATCACCGTATTAAAACACCTGTCAATATAATTTGTTGCTTTCAAGATCCACACTATTCTTTTTATTTGTTTTTAACACTTTGTCCTACTCAAAGGTAGTGTTTTTGAAGTTAAACATCAGTTAAGCCCTGAATAAAGTTTTTCTTTTCACCTGGGGAGGGCTTATTTGTGAATCTGCAGATGGGCCAATTTTTACCCATGAGTTATCACTGATCTATTGAACAATGGTAGTGACAATAACTGGCCTACTTGCTCTTCTTAGAATTCAGTTTGGCATTCCATCTCCGCCTCTGTGCAGACTTCCCCCAGGCCTTGGGGGAACCTGGAGGTTCTTTCTCAACTCTACTTTTTCTAATCTTTAGTTTCCTTCAAGGTAAGTCAGATGCTCTCTTGGAACCCTTTCCTGGTCCCCTAGTTAGTTCTGTTTTCAGTTTTCCATTCTATATTCTTTCTCTGCATATTTGTTTGGGTTCTTCACTAGAAGGTAAACTCGTGGAGGATGCAGACTGCCGTCTATTTTCATCTCTATGTCCTCAGTGCTAAGGAGGATGCCTTGCACATATTAGCTGCCCACTAACTATTACTAATTAAGCACTTTTCTGCTTAGGAATTCAGAGTACTATCAACTCTGTTATCTCATTTATCCTGATTATCTTCCCAGGGATTTAGGTAAGAGAAAGGATTTTAATCTCCATTGTATGGTTGGAGAAAGTAAGGCATGAAGGGATTGTATGACTTTGCTAGTGTCATGAATCAATGGCAATCAGGCAGAATTCACATCTCCAAGCTCTCTGGGCTACCACCCTCCTCATCATTTTAACACAATTCTTCATCCTCTGTTTATTTACATAAAAGACAAACTTGTTCATTTGTGTCAGTGAGGTTGAGTAGTATTTTCCTTGGTTAGGGGCATGTGACAGTTCTACATTTTTGAATCTGGATTTTTGAATAATTTCACTAGATTTTTAGGAGTATCATTCCATATGTGTTATAAGCGAACATTTGTAGGACTCAACTTTAGTGCTGACTATTTGTATCCTTGGAGGGTCAGCATCCATCTGAAACCATGGTTTACATTCCCCCTACCAGTGTGTTTCTTTTACCAGTCAATCAGAGGGTTTGTTAATTGGACAGGTAAGTAGAGCAGTGGATAGAGGTTTTGAGTCAGGAGAATTTATTTTCCTGAGTTGAAATCTGGCCTCAGACCCTAGGTGTGTGATCCTAGGCAAGTCACTTAATCCTGTTTGCCTCAGTTTCCTCATCTGTAAAATGATCTGGAGAAGGAAATGGCAAACCATTCTAATATCTTTGCCAAGAAAACCCCAAATGGGGTCATGAAGAGTCAGATATGACTCAAACAACTGAATAACAACATTGTTAATTCAAAGCAAAAGACATTCGTTAATAATAGTAATAATAAAAGCTAACATTTCTATATCATTTACTATGCGCCAGGCACAGTGTTAAGTACTTTACAATTTTTATCTCATTTGATCCTCACAACACCCCTGGAGCTATTATCATCCTCATTTTACAGATAAGGAAACTGAGGCAGACAAAGTTTAAATGAATTGCCCAGGGTCACACAGCTAATAAGTATCTAAGCCCAATTTTAAGTCAGGTCTTCCTGGCTCTGGGCCCAGCATTTTATCTACTGTGCCACCATAGCAAGGTAAAAGACAAGAAAATCAACTCTACAACCAAAACGATAGATACTCTCCTACAGGTTACCATTTAACCACTGAGAGAGGACACACAGAAACATATGTAACCAGGGAATATGCATGGAGAGGCACATATATGGGGAACCTGTATGATACAGGTATGACAGGGGTAACTCATCCCACCCATGCTGCACATCACTGAAAGAACTGTTTTTTCCTCTAAGTTGGGGTTCCCTACTCCTTTTTTCTCCCTACTATGTTGCTCTCCTGCTAGGTGTCTCCACTTAGCTGCTTTCCACTGTGTGTCTTCATTGTTATTAATCTTCTTCTTCTCTTTTGGGTGTCACTGCTGCATCTGCTGCTTCCTCCTACCATCTTTTGGCTTTTCTGAAGCCTCTTACCCCATAGGGAGAGGAGTCTGGCCATGCTTTTACCTAGCTCCAGGTACCACATGTAACTCTTTTGTGATGTGAACCCCAAGTAGCAGTACCTAGGATGAGCTAGCTACAGAAGTCCTTAGGCATTTCAAAATCTATTTTTTGAATTCCTTTTCTCCTTATTTATTTGAGATATGGTCTAAAATACCATTTAACTTTTATTATTAGCCCTGGAATACCACTCACTTTTCTCTCCAAGTTATTCCTGGGGAATCCACTTAGAAAATTGCAAAAAAGTTAGTTGGAGTTGGGTCGAGGTGATACCTTTCAACCTATTCCCATAATGCTTCTGGATGCCATGCCGATCCATTCAGGAACAGAAGTGAAAAGTCCCAGGTGGAATTGAAGGAGCTAGATATCTTTGCCCTACTCCTGCCAACAGCTACAATCACAGTACTCCTTACATATTAAAAGACTCCCATAATGAGATAATGATTTATTATTATTATGGTTCTGCTTTTGGTTCCCACCTGTGATTTTGTTTGGTTTAGGAAATTCCCTCTACCAATGCAGGTCAACAACAGTTTGACAGCTTATTATCACAGAGTATATTATATCTGGGGCTTTCAAGGATAAAGAACTTGCCCAGGCTCACATAAATAATGACATTATTAGACTGTAAATAATCTTTTTTTTTCTTTTATCACAAACTAGTGATTTCATCAGAGTGGAAACTCCCTTCGCAGATCCACATCTCCAATTTTTCTGCGTCATGAGAGTCATAGAGAATTTACTCAGGGCACAGAGACTTTACGTGACATGGCCAGGGTCACACAGTGAGTGTGTGTCAAGGAGCAGGATTCAAACCTAGTTTTTCCTGCCTGACTTTAAGGCTAGGTAGGGTGACTTGGTAGAGATCACCTATGCCATTCTGTTTTGATGCCTGAATGAATCTCCTACTATGTTAGTATTTGACATGAACAATATGATGGATTTGGAGAAAAGCATATACGTATGGGATTAATCACTTTCTAATAGATATCTTGTATTCTTCAGTTATGTCTGAGTCTTTGTGACCCCATTTGGGGTTTTCTTGGCAGAGAGACTGGAGTAGTTTGACATTTCCTTCTCCGGCTTATTTTACAGACGAGGAAACTGAGGCAAACAGGTGACTTGCCCAGGGTCACCACAGTAAGTGTCTGAGGCCAGATTTGAACTCTGGAAGATGAGTCTTCCTGCTTCCAGGCCTGGCACTCTATGCACCATGGCGCCACCTATCTGCCTATATGTGAATGAATACTAAAGATGAAAAGCAGTGAAAAGATTTTCTGATCAAATTAAAAATGAAACCATAGCTCAGCTGGATATGGAAACTTCGCCAATGCTCTATTTATAATATATCTGGCTATTACTAAAATCAGCTCCAGTCAGATCACTGAGTTGGTTGTTTCTATTTTGTCTATTGCCACAGAACCTGAACACTTTGGCAAATGTATTAAACCAGGACATTTTATCAGATCAGAAAGAAACTTCTTTCACAGTTTTACCAATTATCAGCATGTTCAGTTGGGTGGTGAAGCTAGATTTTAGAACTCATGGAAGAAGAGGTTTAACTGTTTATGATTTACATGGATCTGTGACTTTCATCAATGTGGATACTCCCTCTACCAGCACAGATTGAAGCTCAGTATGCCCTTTCATCCTGTGCAATTTTTATATTACCTATTATTATTATTATCTTGGAGGCAGTCAGGGTTAAATGACTTGCCCAGGGTCACACAGTAAGTGTCTGAGTCCGGATTTGGGCTCAGGTCCTCCTCCAGACCCTCCAGGGCTGGAGCTCTATCCATTGTGCCCTTTGGCTGCCCCCATCTTATCTGTTATTTAATCATTGTGATACACTTTAGTCATAATTCTCTTGTAGTGTAGTTAAGGTTATTGCTTTATAAAGGTTAAATAATCTATGATTGAATTGGCATAGGGAATTTTTAATGGAGAAAAATCCTCTGCTAAGGCAGATCAGCTCCTGGTCTGCCGCAGGTCTTAGAAGGTTGCTTGGAGCTTTGAGTGGCTTGCCCAGGGTCACTCAGCTACTATATATGTTGGAGGTGGGATGTGAATACAGGTCTTGCTGATGAGGAAGTTAGCTTGCTAACCATATGCTACATGGGTCCAAGTCCAAAAAATTTAAGATAAAAAAAAACTGCATCCTCAACTTAAGGCAATGCTATAGAGAAATAAAGTACCTGCTTAATAAAGAGGAAGATTGTAGAGGAATTAAGTGCCGGGCTCACCTCACTACAGGAAAAACAGGAAAAACAAGCCCAGGAACTTTGCTGCTACCACAAAGGGAATTTTCTGTCCTTTTAGGGATAGGAGTGTAGTATGCAGGGAGGGATTCGTTGTTGTTCAGTTGTGTCTGACTCTTCATGGCCCCATTTGAGGTTTTCTTGGCAAAGACACTGGGGTGGTTTGGCATTTCCTTCTCCAGCTCATTTTACAGATGAAGAAACTAAGGCAGATAGGAAGAGACTTGCCCAGAGTCACATAACTAATCCAATTCACTTGCAAGTCATGACATCAGAAAGATGTCATGATCCTCTTCCAGAAGGAAGTACAAAGCAAGAAAGAGGAGAAGTATCGGAGGCCAGATTTGAACTTAGGAAGACAAATCATCCTGACTCTAGGCCCAGTACTCTATCTACTACACTACCTGGCAGCCCAAGGGAGAGGCTCCTCAAACAGATAAAAGACCAAATTCCCCATTACTTCAGGCTACTAGGCTGAGTTTCTGACCCAGGGGTTGTGGAGTAGTGGGGGAGGGGGGGCAAAGGCCACTGTGCTTCCCTGCACTCCTGGCCCGCTTTGGGAAGTGTGGAAAATGAAAGCCACAGAGTAAATGTACTGTCGCCCTCTGGGTCTGATGCTGAGGTTGCTTGGAAATTAACTTGGAAGTGAGGTTTTAGTGCTTCCCTTTTAGTCTGCCCCTTCCCTTCATTTCCTTCTCTCCCCCATCTCAGAATACCCAGTGCTTGTCGAGGATGTTTGTAGATAAGATTTCTGCTCAGGTACACACAGGTTTGACTAGATAACATCTATGGTCCTTTCATAGGATCATAGTGTTATAGATGAAAGGGACCTTAGAGTCCAGTGAGTCCTTGTATGCTCCTCATTTTATAGATGAAGAAAATGAAGTTGACTGACTTGTCTAGGGAGTCACACAGCTAATTAATATTTGAGGCAGGGCATGAACTCAGATCTTCCTGACAGTAAATCCACTGGCTTCCATTTCTCCGACTCTATTAAGAGGTATCACATCTCCAGCCTCACCTGGGAAAAGGAGACAAGGGCAGCATACCATGGATCTCCTCCCTGAGCTCCACAACTCTCCTACCTGATCTCTAGCCTCCCTCAGGAAAACGAGAGGAGGGTGTCTTTCCTGTTATTCCATTGTAGCTTCTGGCCTCTGCTGCCTGGCCTCCAGCCTCCTGTAGGAAGAAGAGAAGTGTCATTCCATCATACCAGTCCCCCACTACGGAGGTGAAGGGGGACGGTGACATTCCATCAAATTTCCAGCCTGATCTCCTCTTTTGGGAGAAGGACCATAGCACCATTCCTTAGGTTGCCATTTTTTTTTCTCCAACATCTGAACTGCTCAAAGCTCTGAAAGGACTCCAAGCTGAGGTCAAAATCCTATTGACAATGAAAACTTTCTGAATTTCTCCTTAATGATTAAAAAACCTTCCCCAGTCATACCCTGCCCATCCCAGTGATTCTGAACCCCTAGAAGTCATCATTCAAATGAATTTTTGTACCCCACTACCAGATTCCTTATTCACATTCTCTCAACCCTTCCCACCAAAGTCTGCCCCCAAACTATCCACTTCTTCTACTGTGCCCTCTGGAATATCTGATCCATAGACAACAAACTTGCTTTCACTTTAGCATTTTCTTTTCTCCCCTCTACCATCTGGCTCTTACTGAGATCTGGCTCCCTCTTGCTCTCCTAGCCATGCTTTCCAGCACTGACTGTACTTTTTACTCATTCCCCCTGAGTGATCTGTTAAGGAACGGATGTTGGAATACTCCATAATCCCCATTGCCATTTCTGGGGTATTCCCCTACCACCATTACTCATTAAAACTCTCTTCCTTTGAGGTTCATACAATCCATTACTACCACCCAGTCAAAATTCTGGTCGATCTTGTCTGTAGACCTCCTAGATGCTCCCCTTCTTTCCTCAGTGAGATCAGCACCTGGCTCACAATCTTTTCTCTTTTCCAGCCCTTGCCTCATACTAGGGGACTTCAACATACAGTCTGATATTTCCTCAAATACCCTACCTTCCCAGCTCCTCAACTTAACTCATTTCCCATGACTTATTCCTTCACTGCATCTCAGCCACATACAAAGATGATCTTGCCATCACCCATAAATACACTATTTCCATATTTGTGTACTCTGAAATTCTCTTATGTGATCACAATTTATAGGCTTTCCACTTCTTCCTCCGCCTTTCAATACCAAACTCTATTATTCTTCATCCACACTGTGATTTCCAATTCCTCAATCCCTCAGCAGTCTCCCAGTCTATCTCCCCTGCAATCACAAAACTCCTTTCTTTTTTGCCATCTTGACCCCTTGGTGAACAAGCTCAATTCTACACTGTCTCCTTTGAGTCCCTTGCCCCCTAATCATATCACTAATTATTCCCTGCCAAGCCTCAGCCTTAGATCACTCCCAACATCTGCTACCTTCATTCCTACTGATGTGCTGCTGACTTACAGTGGAGAAAATCATGAAACTAAGCTGATTTGATACACTATAGATTCATGTTAAATAACCCCAACTGGGCTTTCACTGCTGCAAGGCAATCCTTTAACATCTCTCTAATTAAATCACTATCCAGCTCACCACAGCAGCTTTTCCAGCCCTTTTCATCTTTGCTCAAATCTTCCATGACCAGAGGCAGCTCGGTGGCCCAGTGGAGCACTGGACCCAGAGTCAGGAAAACCTAAGTTCCAACCTAGCTTTAGATACCAACTAGCAGCATGACCCACAACAAGTTATTTAACCTCTATCTGCCTCAGTTTTCCCAACTATAAAATGGGAGTGATAACAATAGTACCTGCCTCTCAGAGTTGTTGTGAGGATCAAACAAAATAACACTTGTAAATCCCTTAGCACAGAACCTGGTACACTGTCGGCATTTAATGAATACTTATTTCTTTCCTCTCTTCCTTCAGTGCCTCCTCTTTCCCAACCCTCTCAGCTGAGAACTTGATTCATATTTTATTGAAAAATTGAGGCCATTCATCAAGAACCTTTTCTTCTTCTTCCTTATCTCATATCACCCAGATTCATTCTGCCACTATCTCCTCCTTTCCCCCATCTCAAGTGAAGAGGTAGCCCTTCTCTTTGCCAAAGCTAACCCCTCTACATACACAAATGGTCCCATTCCATCCAATCTTCTCCAAGAGACTGCCTCCTTTATCATTCCACTCTCTCACATATCTCTTAAACCCTTTGCATGTCTACTGGCTACAAACATGCTCTTGTATCCCCATCCTCAAAAACCCCTCACTTGATCCATCCATCTCTCATAACTGTCATCCCATATCTCTCCTTCCTTTTTTCTTCTTGAGAAGACCATCTATATTAGGGTATCTCCATTTTCTCCCCTCTCTCTTCTTAACTCTCTACGGTCTGGCTTCCACCCTCATCATTCAACTGAAATAACTCTCTCCAAAGTTATTAATAATCTTTTAATTGCCAACTCTACTGGCCTTTTCTCACTCCTCATCCTTCTTGACTTCTCTATAGTCTTTAACAGTGTAGATCACCCTCTTCCTCTTGACACTCTCTTCTCTCTAGATTTTTGGGACACTACTCTCTACTGGTTCTCCTCCCATCTATGTGACCACTCTTTCTCAGCTCCCTTTGCTGGATCATCATGCAGGTAATTGCTGCTAAAGGTGGGTATTCCATAGGACTCAGTCCTGGGTCTTCTCCCTCTATAGTTTTTTACTTGGTGATTTCATCAGCTCCCACAGTTTCAATTACCTTCTTTATGCTGATGATCCTCAAATCAACCTCACCTGCCCTAACTTCTCTGTTCATCTTCAGTCTCATACATTAGACTGTCTATTAGACATCTTAAATTGGATGTCCAGTAGACATCTTAAAGTCAACATGTCCCAAACTGAATTCATTATATTTCCCCCCAAATCCTCCCCCTTCCAAACTTCCCTGTTATTTTAGAAGGTACCACCTTCCTCGCAGTCCTCCAGGCTGATGACCTAATTGTCATTTTCTGCTCCCCACTATCTCTCACCCCTCATATCCAATCTGTTGCCAATGCCTTTTGATTTTACCTTTATAAAATTGCTTGGATATATCCCACTTCTTTCCTCTGATACCGCCATCACCCTGGTGCAGGCCCTCATCTCCTCATGCCTGGACTATAGCAACCACCTGCTGGTTCTACCTGCTACAAGTCTCTCTCCATTCCCCTCCATCCTCCATTCAGCTGTCAAAGTGATTTTGCTATGGCAGCCCCTTATTCCATAAACATCACTGGTTCCTTATAACCTCCAGGATCAAACATAAAATCCCATGCTTGATGCTCAAAGCCCTTCATAACTTGTGCTCCCCAAGCCTTTTCGATCTTCTTACATCTTACATCCCCCCATGTCCTCTTCAATCCAGTGATGCTGATCTCTTTGCTGTTCTTTGGACAAGACATTCTATTTCCTCACTAGCCATTTTCACTGGCCTCATGCATGGAAAGCTCTCCTTCCTCACCTCCCTTCTTGCCTTCTCTGGCTTCCTTCAAGTCCCAACTAAAATCCCATCATCTATAGGAAGACTTTACAATTCCTCTTGATTCCAGCACCTTCTGTGGATTATTTCTTGTCTATAAACCTGTTTGAACGTAGTTGTTTTCTTGTTGTCTCCTCTCCTTAAACTGTGAGCTACTCAAGGGCAGGAGCTTTCTTTTGACTTTTTTTTTGCAACCCCAGTGCTCAACACTGGGGGCACTTAGCTGGCACATAGTAGGTGCTTAACAAATGCTTATTGACTGATGGATTGACTGTTCTATCCACTGCTCCATCTAGTTAGCTACCCTTTACTCCAAGGTTCTATGGGTCTATGAACATTTCTCAAACAAGATTCCAGGTGGGGTTAATGTCTTTTGTTCACTGAGCGTTGTTGTTCAGTTATGTTGACTTTTTGTTGACCCCTTTTGGGGTTTTCTTGGCAAAGATGCTGGAGTAGTTTGCCATTTTCTTCTCCGGCTCATTTTACAGATGAGGAAACTGAGGCAAACAGGGTTAAGTCACTTACAGCTAATATCTATGTGTGTATGTATATATATGAATGTGTATATATGTGTATATATAAATATATATATATATATATACATATATACATATGTGTTAGACATAGTATATCTAGTATATACTATACAGCCAGTAAGTGTCTGAGGCCAGATTTGAACTCAGGAAGATGAATCTTCCTGACTCCGGGCCTGGCACTCCATCTGCCTCGCCACCTAGCTGCCTGTTGGGTTTTATTAGGTGGGTAGAACAGGGGAACAGAACGACAGAAACAGAAATAGGGAAACAGTGACACTTGCAAGGCCTTGGGTCATTCTCACATTTGCTAATATTTAAAATCTCTATTTACCTGATAGCCACGTGAAATATAGTTAGCTCTCAATTATCAGTCCTATTGAATGGATGAACAAAGCAGTTATTAAGGGCTTACTCTGTGCAGAGCACTGGAATCCAAGTTGCTCCCTCCCCGCCTCCCCCCCATCCCGCCCAGGATAAGGTTATCACTTCTAAACTCACCACTATACTGTTAACTCATGACTTGACTGACATCACTCCCCCATCATCCTCTCTTTCTTCTGATTAGAGGGCTAGAGGATGGAGTACCAAACTCCTCCGAAAGCCTTCCTTTATAGAGGGCAGAAACTGGACTTTTTGGGCTAACTCCACTCTGCATCTGATGTTCTTCCTGGGAACATGGTACCCCATGTTTCCCTGTGCTAGGTACCCTGTCGTCTCCACAACCCACCCTCCTACCCCCTGCCAGTACCCTGCGGTCTCTATCCCCTCTTTCCTGTCTCCTTTTGTGTGTCATCTCCCCTCAATAGATTGTAAGCCCCTGGAGGGCAGGAACTTTTTTTTTTTAATTTTTATCAATTGTATCCCTAGCACTTATCACAGTACTTGGTACTGTGATAGTAGGTGCATAGTAGGTGTACATAGTGAACATAGGTGTACATAGTAGGTGCATAATAAATGTTTGTTGGATTAGATTGGATACAAGTAGGAAAGTAAGACAGTTTTTGCTCTCAAGGAGCTCACATTCTATAAACACATGGAAGGCTTCAGCTGCAAGTCAGATGGAAAAGTCCCCTGGTCTTAGGGTACAGTAACAAAGCAGATGTTAAAAGCCTCTACTTTAATGTCATTTCCATGGATAAAATTACATCAGTTTCTGATGCTGAAGCATCTGACTGTGCCAAGGAAAAATGTTTTTTTTCTGGGTCTTTAATAGCTGTGGCTATAGCACCCAAAGGAGCAGTGGCCAGGCTGCATCTCCACAGGGGCTGCTTCCCAGGATGGTGGGCTGCAAGCATTGCTATTTCCAAGGCTCTTGAGTTTAGGTGCCTAGGCTGTCTCCATCAGGGCCTGAGGGAAGATGGTGGTCAAGGTGGTGGTGCAGCGGACAGAGTGCTGGATCTGGAGTCAGGAAAACCTAATTTCAGGTTCAGCTTAGACACTTACTAGCTGTGTGACCCTGAGAAAGTCATTTAACCCCTGTTTGCTTCAGTTTCCTTATCTATAAAATGGGGATAATAATAGCATCTATCTCCCAGGGTTGTAGTGAGGATCAAATGAAATAAAAATTGTAAAGTATTTTTTTTAATTTAAATTTATTTATTTAACATATTTAGTTTTCAGCATTGATTTTCACAATAGTTTGAATTACAAATTTTCTTCCCATTTCTACCCTCCCCCCCACTCCAAGATGGCATATATTCTGGTTGCCCTGTATCCCAGTCAGCCCTCCCCTCTATCACCCCCCTCCCATCCCATCCTCTTTTCCCTTCCTTTCTTGTAGGGCAAGATAAATTTCTATGCCCCATTGCCTGTGTATCTTATTTTCTAGTTGCATGAAAAAACTTTTTTTTTTTGTTTTTGAACATCTGTTTTTGAAACTTTGAGTTCCAAATTCTCTCCCCTCTTCCCTTCTCACTCACCCTCCCTAAGAAGTCAAGCAATTCAACATAGGCCACACATGTATCATTATGTATAACCCTTCCACAATACTCATGTTGTGAAAGGCTAACTACCTTTTACTCCTTCCCAACCCATCCCACTTTATTGAATTTTCTCCCTTGACCCTGTCCCCTTTCCAAAGTGTTTGTTTTTGATTACCTCCACCCCCATCTGCCCTCCCCTCCATCATACCCCCCCTTTTATTTTTTTATCTTCCTCTCCCTCTTCTTTCCTGTGGGGTAAGATACCCAATTGAGTATGTATGGTATTCCCTCCTCAGGCCAAATCTGATGAGAGCAAGGTTCACTCATTCTCCCCTCACCTGCCCTCTCCCCTCCTCCCACAGAACTGCTTCCTCTTGCCACCTTTATTTGAGATAATCCACCCCATTCTATCTCTCCCTATCTCCCTCTCTCAGTATGTTGCTCTCTCATCCCTTAATTTGATTTTATTTCTTTTAGATATCTTCCTTTCATCTTCAACTCACCCTGTGTCTGCTCTCTCTCTCTTTTATGTATATATATATATATATACACACATATATACACATACATACATATACATACATACATACATACACATTCACTTATACATATACATATATATATATATATATGCATATTCCCTTCAGCTACCCTAATACTGAGGTCTCATGAATCATACATGTCATCTTTCCATGTAGGAATGTAAACAAAACAGTTCAACTTTAGTAAGTCCCTTGCAATTTCCGTTTCTTGATTACCTTTTCAAGCTTCTCTTGATTCTTGTGTTTGAAAGTCAAATTTTCTATTCAGTTCTGGTCTTTTCACTGAGAAAGCTTGAAAGTCCTCTATTTTATTGAAAATCCATATTTTGCCTTGGAACATGATACTCAGTTTTGCTGGGTAGGTGATTCTAGGTTTTAATCCTAGCTCCATTGACCTCCAGAATATCGTATTCCAAGCCCTTCGATCTCTTAATGTAGAAGCTGCCAGATCTTGGGTTATTCTGATTGTGTTTCCACAATACTCAAATTGTTTCTTTCTGGCTGCTTGCAGCATTTTCCCCTTGATCTGGGAGCTCTGGAATTTGGCAACAATATTCCTAGAGATTTCTTTTTGGGATCTATTTGAGGAGGCGATCGATGGAGTCTTTCAATTTCTATTTTGCCCTGTGGCTCTAGAATATCAGGGCAGTTGTCCTTGATAATTTCTTGAAAGATGATATCTAGGCTCTTTTTTTGATCATGGCTTTCAGGTAGTCCAATAATTTTTAAATGATCTCTCCTGGATCTATTTTCCAGGTCAGTGGTTTTTCCAATGAGATATTTCACATTGCCTTCCATTTTTTCATTCCTTTGGTTCTGTTTTATAATATCTTGATTTCTCATCAAGTCACTAGCTTCCACGTGCTCCAATCTAATTTTTAAAGTAGTATTTTCTTCAGTGGTCTTTCAGACCTCCTTTTCCACTTGGCTAATTCTGCCTTTCAAGGCATTCTTCTCTTCATTGACTTTTTGGAGCTCTTTTGCCATTTGAGTTAATCTATTTTTTAAGATGTTGTTTTCTTCAGTGTAGTTTTCAATATTTTTTTGGGTCTCCTTTAGCAAGTCATTGACTTGTTTTTCATGGTTTTCTCACATCCTTCTCATTTCTCTTCCCACTTTTTCCTCTACTTCTATAACTTGCTTTTCCAAAACCTTTTTGAGCTCTTCCATGGCCTGGGACCAGTTCATGTTTTTCTTGGAGGTTTTTGTTGTAGGTTCTATGACTTTGTTGTCTTCTTTAGGCTGTATGTTTTGGTCTTCTTTGTCACCAAAGAAAGAATCCAAAGTCTGAGACTGAATCTGGGTGTATTTTCGCTGCCTGGCAATATTCCCAACCAACTAACTTGACCCTTGAGTTTTTCAGTGGGGTATGAGTGCTTGTAGACTAACGAGTTCTATGTTCCACGTTTGGGGGGGAGGTGGCAGCTGTGTCACACCAGCACTACTCCTTCCCCAAGAACCCCCAACCCAGACTGGGCTTAGATCTTCAGCAGGCTGTGCACTCCTGCTCTGATCCGCCACTTAATTCCTCCCACCAGGTGGGCCTGGGGCCAGAAGCAACAGCAACTGTAGCTGCCCCACCTCCACTGCCCCCAGGGCTGGAAGCCGAACCTTGAACTCCTTCCACTCCCACAGCTTTTCCCACTAACCTTCTCCGCAGTCTTTGGTGTTTGTGGGTTGAGAAGTCTGGTAACTGCCGCAACTCACTGATTTAGGGCGCTAGGGCCCCCTCCGCCTGGCTCCTGGTCTGGTTGGTCCACGCCGCTCAGGCTAGGTTCTGCTCCACTTTGTTCCCAGCTCCCAGCTCCCAGCTCCGTGTGGGATAGACCTCACCCAGAGACCATCCAGGGTGTCTTGGACTGGAGCCCTGCTTCCCTCTGCTGTTTTGTGGGTTCTGCCATTCTAGAATTGGTTCAGAGCCATTTTTTATAGGTTTTTGGAGGGACTGGGCAGGGAGCTCAAGCTAGTCCCTGCTTTCCAGGCACCATCTTGGCTCAAATTGTAGAGTATTTAATACGGTGTCTGGCACGTAGTATGCACTATATAAATGTTATTCTTTCTCCTCCTCCTCCTCCTCTCCTCCTCCTTCCCTTTCCCCTTCACCTTCTTCTTCTTCCTCTTCCTCCCCCTCCTTCCCTTTCCCCTTTCTCTTCCCCTTCCCCTTCTTCTTCCTCCTCCTCCTCCTCCTCCTCCTCTGCCTCCTTCTCCAATGTGCAGAGTATTGTGTTAGGCATGGTTGTCCCTGCCTTTAAAGAGCTAACTGAGGATCAGTCACCGACAAAGACAGCTATAATATACAATTTTGTATAATAAGTACAATAGATTGGTGCAGACCAGAGCACTGTATGAGGCCTGAGTGGAGAAGATAATTTCTAACTGAGAGATAATCTTCTTGGAAGGGGTGACAATTTAAACGGATTTTAAAGGGTGAGTATGAGGTCAAGAGGCAAAGAGGGGGAAGGAGAACATTCTAGGCATAGGGAATGGTGAATGTGTAGGAGGGAGGGAAGAAGAGTCACCCAGTCTGGAAGAAGGAAGGAGACAAATAAGCATTTATTAAGTGCCTACTATGTGCCAGCTGCTTTGCTAACTGCTTTACAAATATTATCTCATTTGATCCTCATAATGACTCTAGAAGGTAGGTTCTATTATTAGACTTATTTTACAGTTGAGGAAACTGAGGCAGATGGAGTTTAAATGACCTGTCCAGCCTCTCTGAGGCTGGATTTGAACTCAGGTCTTCTCGATTCTACACCCAATGCTCTATCCACCGAGCCACCTAGCTACTTAGCTACCTCTAGTCAGCTTTAGCAGAAGCTGGAGGGGAGTAATATAAGATAAGGCTGAAAAGGTAGGGTGGTTGTGGAGGGCCTTGAATGCCAGGAAGATGAGTTGGACCTTTCATACTTTCCATAAAGGGCTTGCAGGTAGGGAACCACAGAGACCTATGCCCTATCACCACTGCTCTCCAACCCCTGCCCAAAAACTCAGCCTAGGAGCCTGTCACGGGAATTTGGCCATGTATATTTGTCCATTTGAACAGTTCTCTCCATGCACAATAAAGAGACAGATCTCTGCCACCGTTCTTGGTTGTGGTCCTGAGGAAGTCACACTGAGTTCCATTTTCCCAGTGGGATGGAGGTGTTTGGAGGTGACTTAGATCCTAGGAGACAATAAACACATCTGAAATCTTCTTTCTAAAAGTAGCCAGTGATGGTGGTAAGCATTGGGTTACAATCCAAACGCCAAAACAGATCTCAGGGGATCTGAGGGGCCCCATGGTGAGAATGCCTCTTGGTCCAGAGGAGAAAGAGACTTGAAATGGAAAGAGGCTCATCGAGTCATCACTCTAGAGCAGGAAGGGTCTTCAAGGCCCAGTCTCTTCATTTTACAGTTAGTGAAAAGGAAGCCACTGGAGTAAGGTGACTTGCCCAAGCTCACAGAGGCAGTAAGTAGAAAGGCAAGAGTCTGAACGCAGTCTTCTTAATCCAAACTTAGCTCTCTCTTGCTGCTGTACTAGAGTAGTTAAACAGCAGGTTTATTTCTCTTTAACAAGCTAGGCAATGCGAGAGGGGGATGGAAGCCCAAAGAAGAAGGATATTATTGCTGCTTAGGGAGGGATACTGATTCAGAACTGGAGCAGAGCAGAATGGGTGTGTAGGTATTTAAAAGAAGACGTGCGCAGTTGTTTCATTTTTTATTTTTTGAAGGTAAAAAACTAAACGAATGTAGGGGGAATGAGTTCTGCTGGAGAGGGGAGTTGCAAGTCCTGGTTTGAGGTCCGGTTCCAAGGAAAGATTCTCAACCAGGCCCCTGCCAAAGTGCCTCATGCCTAATCTATAACACCCCCTGCAATCTGGGTCTTGGGCCTCTTCCAGCAGCCCAGGCCAACTGGACTGACTTGCCCGTGGTTTTCCTGCTCTACACAAACCAGGCCTAGGGTGAGGCTGCCAACTTCATTTTGAGTTGTGAAGGGCCACCCCTTAATTTAAGGGTTGGGGGCCTGGGATTTGAATCCAGATTCTCCAGAGGTGAAAAGTCAGAGCACTGCCCTCCCTCCTTCCCCCAGTATGGTATTAATCTCATTAATGCCAAGGACTTGCACAGCCCCCAGTAAAATATGAGTTCATTAATGGAACACTGCATGCTTGTTTGCTCGTGCTTCTAGCAGGCAGGAATTGTGCCCAGTGGAACAACACAACTGTTTAAATCAGGCCCACAGGAGAATAATTTATACTGGTGGTTAGAAAAAGTCCTGATGGGGCTCTGCTTTCCCCCAGAAGCATCCTGACGGAATGGTCTGGTTTTCTTATTGAATCCATTGTGGTACAAAAGAGGACTAATTTAAATTACATGTGTGACTTCAGTGCTACAATTTGTTTGACCTATTGTTAATCATCAGAGCCCTGGGAGTTGTTGCTTTATTACCACTCATAGGAAGCAAATTATTGGTATGTCTATTGTATGGATGGTGAAACTGAGGCATTGGAGCGGACTGACCTGTATAAAGCTACAAAGGAACTCAGTGTGAGCACGAAGAATGAAGAAATGGGATGAAGCCCACAGATGGGATAGCTCATGTACCTAGAGCTGGAACAGGTAGATGGCAAAGTGGATAGAGCACTGGGCCCGAAGTCAGGAAGACTCATACTTCCTGAGCTCAAATCTGGCCTCAGACATTTACTAGCTGTATGACCTTGGGCAAGTCATTTTGCTCTGATTGCCTCACCTGTAAAATGAATTGGAGAAGTAAATGGCAAGCCATTCCAATATCTTTGCCAAGAAATCCCCAAATGGGGTCACGAAATGTTGAACAGAACTGAATAGCAAAAGAACTGGAACAGACTTGGAGACCAACTAGTTCAACCCTCATATTTCACCATTGAAGAGACAGCCCCAGAGTGGTGAAGTCACTTGTTCAAAGTCACACAGGTAGTAAGGATTTGAACTCATGTCTACTGACTACAAATTCATCACTCGTTTGACTGCAATATACTGCTTGCCAATGGCATCAAGTAACCTCTCCTTTCACTAACAGAACTTGGATGAGTCAATTGATAATAATACCAACGTACAGTCATAAGACACTTTTCAGTTATAAAACACTTTATAAATTTTATTTTATTGAATACTCACAACAGCCCTTTGAGGAAGGTAGAGTACATATTATTATCCCCATTTTACAGATTACTCAAAGTCATGTGGATTGTAAAAGGGGGAGGGGGCTGGAATAGAAACTCAAATTTTCTGACTCTCAGGTCAAGTGCTCTTTCTACTACATCAGGCTGCTTTAATCTCTCTGGGCCTAATTCAGTTTCCTCATCTGTCCACATTCAGATTTAAGGGTGGCTTCCCAAAACTCTCTGAGTTTTGGGTCAGCTATATCTACGGATGAAAAGGCCAGGAATACTGTTAGATTGGTGGAAGAGACCATGTCCTTATCCTGGGCTTAATTTATCTTTCCATACCCTGCCACCAACCCATTGGTCAGTGTGAGAGAACAGAAGAGATCTGAAGTTTGAAAGTCAAGGAACCCCCGGAACTGTTTGGTAGTTATTGGGGAAACAAACATTGCCTGCTTTATAGGCTACCTTTCGGATATTGAAAATGGGAAAGTATACAGAAGTACAGTAAAGTCTTGATTGGGGGAATCTAACTCCTTAGTCTAGGAAGAGAAATCCAAAGGAATGATTAAGTCTGAGGGTGTTAGGAATCTGGGAGAACCCTGGTCTTTGTTCTAAAGGGCTGGCACCTGTGGCTGAGAATCTCCTTCTGGGAAAGACGAGAGGCTTCAGAGCCAAAATCTGACGGAAGGAGAGGTGGTGGGGGACAGCAATTTGCTAGCTCCTTAGCTAGGGTTCCAGTCTTTTCTCAAATAGCTGGTAAAAAGCTTATGGGCCTTAAACAGATAGAGCATAACACTCACTCTTTCTGTGAGGAAGAGGGAGACCAGGATTTTAGCTGAGCCAGAAACTGGAGGCAATTGAACCTCCATCAGACCAGTAGACATCCAGAGTCTAGGTAAGCAGTGTCCAGCTGGGCCACGCCTGGCAAAAGCTACCTGTTCAGCCAAGTAGCATCTGGTGGAGCAGTATGCTATGGAGACTGAGACCAGCAGGGAGTAAGGCTAATGGGGACAGTGATGGAATAACTGGAAGAAAGCCACTGGGGCCCTGCAGTTTGGGGAACATGAGTTACTCCTCCACATGTGTGCTGTAGCCACGTATGTTCTCTATGTGTGTGTTCTACTCCACATGGTCACACTGACCATTTGTTTTTGCTATGTGCATGCTCTGCCATGTGAGTTTCCTAGGTGACTACTTCTTCCTAGTGGCCAGTGACAAGAACCCAGTCTTGAGAGCATGTGCAAAGGATTCTGTCTGCCTGATTCCAGTCCATGTAGGGGATTTGAGGAGTATGCTTCTGGACTTGCAAGATGATACCCTCTATTTAGAGTTTGTACAGATATTCTGTGACTTGTTACCTGTCTCCTTCCTTCCTGTTTTCCATTAGGGTGCCTTCCTTCACTGGGCTGGCCTGTGAGTGCATTACCTCCTAGGCAAGCCTGTGCCTGGAATGTAGCAACTACTTTGTGTTTTCTTTCCTATGGTACAGTGAGATATTACCCTGAGGATGAGCAAGCCCTTAGGAGCTAACTGCTTGATCCAGACTAGGTAGCAGTGGAGATACTCTATGTGTCCTGAAAATAAGGGAGTGACTTGTCCATTGGCTGTGCCAGACCTAGACAGCCACTCAGTGGTGAAAAGAATGTATACATGGATACTTTAAGGACCTGTAAGGATCAAAATGTATCTTTTCTTTTTTTAAAAATTAATTAATTTATTTTTAGTTGATAACATTCACTTCCACAAGCTTTTGAATTCCAAATTTTCTCCCTCTCCTTCCCCTCCTCCCTCCCCAAGACAGTGTGCAATCTGATATAGGCTCTACATATACATTCACACTAAACATATTTTCATATTAGTCTTGTTGCAAAGAAGAATTATAACCAATGGAATGAATCACAAGAAAGAAGAAACAAAACAAAACAAAAAAGAGAGACCAAATATTATGCTTTGATCTACATTCAGACTCCATAATTCTTTCTCTGGATGTGGATAGCATTTTCCATTATGAGTCTTTTGGTGTTGTCCTTAGAACCTTGCATTGCTGAGAAGAACCAAGTCTACCAAAGTCAGTCATCACACAATGTGGCTGTTACTGTGTACAATGTTCTCCTGGTTCTGCTCCCCTCACTCAGCATCAGTTCATATAAGTCTTTCCAGGTTATTCTGATGTTTGCTCACTCATCATTTCTTATAGCACAATATTCCATTACATTTATATACCACAACTTGTTCAGCCATTCCCCAATTGATGGGCATACCCTCAATTTCCAGTTCTTTACCACCACAAAAAGAGCTGCTATAAATATTTTTGTACATGTAGGTCCTTTTCCCATTTGCATGATCTTTTTGGGATACAGCCCTAGACATGGTATTGCCGGGTCAAAGGGTGTGCACATTTTTATAGCCCTTTGGGCATAGTTCCTAACTGCTCTCCAAAATGGTTGGATCAGTTCATAACTCCACCAATAACGCATTAGTGTTCTAATTTTCCCACATCTCCAGCATTTATAATTTTCCTGTTTTGTCATGTTTTGCTGTATCTTTTAAATAAATATCCTTTTTTAGCAATTTAATTGGTATTAATTGGTTATCAATATTGAGGATTAAATTGCTAAATGGATATCACTATCAGTTGTATCAGTGTTAATGAGGAGACAGTACCTGACTCTGGGAAATTGACATTAGGGAAAACATATCAGAATGGAGGCTCAAGCCATTAGCATCAGTAGAATCTTGTATTCTCTGTGGGATACATCATGAGGGGATGGTATAACTAAACTCTGGGAACCAGACCTGGAATTGCAAGCAGAGTTGGGGATCAGGAAATTAAGTCTGGAGCTTATAATGGCTACCTGTAATTAAGGAGATTACCTATTAGATGGTAAAAAAGAAATAGCCAGGACAAGGCATTTATATGTCCTACGTTATATTTCAAAATTGTGTTCCCTATTCATTGGAGGTTTGAGACTCCTTATAAGGCATGTGACTTGGTTTTTTATTTTATTTTTTATAGTTCAGATCTATGATTTTATCAGTGTGGGGAACTCCTGGTGTTTACTCGATTTCAGTGTCGTTCGGTCGTTGTTCAATCATGTCTGACTCTTCATGACTCCTTCAGGGTTTTCTTGGCAAAGATACTGGAGTGGCTTGCTATTTCCTTCTCCAGCTTATTTTACAGAGGATTAAGTGACTTGCCCAGGGTCACACAATTAGTAAGTGTCTGAGGCCAGATTTGAACTCAGGAAGATGAGTCTTCCTGACTTCAGGCCAGGCACTCTTTCCATTGTGTCTCCTAACTGCCTGATTTCCATTGTAGAGTCTTAGTTAACCTAGGGGCACTGCAAGGTTAAGTTGCTTGTTTATGTTCACATAATTAGTATATGTCAGGCAGAACTTGAACACAGGTCTGCACTGGGTATCAAGATGGGCTCTTAGCACTTATTCAACCAAGTGCCCTTGAAGAGTTTGGCCTTTGTTTCCTTTGATTAATTCAGCGTCTTTGATTGAGTCTTATTAGGTGCTAAGCCCCAGGCCCAAACCAATATCTATTAGGTGCTAAGCCTATGTGGGTGTGAAGCCCTCAGGGTCTTAAGGGGTGTTGCTAAGACCAGAGCCAATGGTAGGAGCCTAAATTTTGGTGGCTCAGATGACATTTGATGATGTCTAAAACTGTATAGAAAGAGAGAAGAGAGTTATTTGTTTAGGGCTCTCACTCTTGGTGGAGCATGGCAGAAGCAGCAGCAACAGAAGCCGAAGCAGAAGAAGCTGAAGCAGTAGGCACTACTGAGAGCAGGAATGACCCACATGCAGACCAGAGAGTACTGAGCAAGGGCTCTCACTCTTGGTGGTGGGCTGATGTGTTGACTCCAGGCAGCTGTAGTTAAGAGCCCTCCAGCTGGTAAACCCGGACGTTCAGACTTTGTTAAACTCTGGTAACTATGCATTGAGATTTGAATCAGACAAGGTCTGTCTGTTGATGTTTGTAATTTGTTTGTATTTGCTCTGAAGTTCAGGGTGCTGGCTTTTCACCCTGAACTAAGTGAATGATATTTGTACACTGTATTAAAGTAAGATTGTTAATCCCTTAACATTGCTTTCCTTAGTAAAGCGGATCAAAAGAACCTGGGCTTGCAGCATTCTGTGAGCTGGTTGTTGTTGGTCGTACACCCCCACAGCAGCTGCTAGCTGAATTGTTACGACGAGGTCTTCCTGATTCCATGGTGGGTCCCCTATTTTTATTATTCCGTGTTGTCTTTGCTGACAGGGTTTATTGCTCACTCTGAGGTTTGACCTCACATCCATCAGAGTGGCAAATGTGACAAAAAAGGAAAATGACAATTGTTAGAGGTGCTTTGGGAAGACAGGCACACTAATGTTGTTAGTAGAGTTGGTGGAATCAATTTGGAACCATGCTCCAAAAGTCACTGAAGTGTATATACATATATACCCTTTGACTCAGCAACAACGTCACTAGGACTAGACCCCCAAAGAGATAAAAGAAAGATGAAAAAGACCGATATATACACGTAAGTATTTATGGCTCTTTTGGGGGTATGAGAGAACTGGAAACTAAGGAGGTGCCCAACTATTAAGGAATGGCTACCCAAAGCAGAGGGCAGCTAGGTGGCACAATGGATAGAATGCCTGGCCTGGAGTCAGGAAGACTTATCTTCTTTAATTCAAATCCAGCCTCAGACACTAGCTGTGTGACCCTGAGCAATCACTAACCCCATTTGCCTCAGTTTCCTCATCTGTAAAATGAGTTTGAGAAGAAAATGACAAACCACTCCAGTATCTTTGCCAAGAAAACCCCAAATTTGGTCACAAAGAGTTGGAAACAGCTGAACAATATCACCACACAATTACATGAATTTATGTGAACATGGCAGAATATTATTGTGCTATAAGAAATGGACAGTTTCAGAAAAATCTGGGATGACCTCTATGAAGTGATGCAGAGTAAAGTAAGCTGAACTCAAATGGCAACAATGTTATAAAGAACTCTGCTCAATGCAATGACCCACCACAACTCCAAATGGCTGATGCTGACTCATACTTTCCTCTATCTTGACAGAGGTGATAGACTCAAGACGTAAAATAGGATATGCATAACTCAGGTACAACCAGTGTGGGGAATTTGTTTTATTTGATTATGCATATTTGTTATAAGAAATCTGGAAAAATCATTTTTCTTTTCTTTTTTTTTCCTCAAGTGGTGAGTGAATGGAAGGATGATGGGAGATAGAGATAGGGTAGCAAAAAAAAAAGGTGTGGAAGAAAGAAAAGAAGATAAAGGAGGCATCTTTTGAAATAAAGAGAATAGAGGGTCAGAAAGAAGTGCAGATAGCTTTGAAAGTTATTTGTTGAGTTTTGTTGTGGGCTACTGTGCCACTTAGCTGCCCTATATATGTTGAGTTTATTATTTACTTAAAATATTTTAATTGCCTTGTGTTTTGTTAATGTATCAGCTAATGAATATTTTTTCCTTTTTTTTTTTTTGAAGGGGGGAAGGCAGGGCAATTGCGGTTAAGTGACTTGCCTAAGGTCACCAGCTAGTAGGTGTGTCAAGTGTCTGAGGCCGTATTTGAACTCAGGTCCTCCTGACTCCAGGGCCAGTGCTCTACTCACTGCACCACCTAGCTGCCCCTGAATATTTTTTTTAAAGAGAAAAATATTGACTTGTATTTTTAGTTATACTAAAAAGAAAAGCAAGCTGTATGCAATAGAGATTGATAGTTTAATGTACAATCCTCTTTTTCTGTTCTATTGTATAGAAAATGCCAATTCTATTTGGTGTTTATTAAGTTCAGAATTTTAAAAATGCTCATGTACATTTTTAAAGAGTGGAATTGGGGAGTATTTAACAATACTTTGCAGTCATTCTTTCAAGATGCGCCTCATTGTGCCTTTTTGGGCATTGTATATTAGGTGGCTGCCTATTTTGATTCCCATTAACCATGAGTCTGGGAAGGGCTCTTGCGTCATCAACTACTGGTTTTCTTCTTAATCAGAGTTTCACTTGGACAGAATCTGAGGCTTGGTTAGTTTCTGCTTTTACCACAGAAACAATAAGAAGATACTGGGAACAGAATCCCAGTTGGGACAAAAGAATACCCACGGCTCTAGGTATCAGTCTGTGCTCATGGTACACAGCACGTGTAGTCAAGCAGGGATCCAGCTCTACTTCTTTTGAGGGGACGATTCTCTTCAGCCTGGCTAGTAGAACATTCAGCAATAGCCAATTCTGGGACATATCAAAAATTGCCTCATGGACATTTCTGTCTTGTGACTCACTCAGCTTTCCATGAAGTTTGTTGTTCAGTTGTTTCAGTCATGTCCAGCTCTTTGTGACCCTATTTGGGGCTTTCTTTGCAAAGATATTGGAGTACTTTATTATTTTCTTCTCCAGCTTATTTTATAGATGAAGAAACTGAGGCAAAAGGGTAAGTGACTTGACCAAGGACATACAGCTAATAAGTCTGAGGCTGGATCTGAACTCAGGTCTTTCTGACTCCAGGCCTGGCATTCTATCCATCTCACCAACTACCTGCCATCCATGAAGTTACAAAAAACAAAAAACATGGCTGAAAGAGGAATCAATCAACCAACCAACAAGCATTTATTAAATACCTACTATATGCCAGGTACTATGTTACACATTTGAAGACACTAGACAGTAGACATTTTGAAGACAAAAGAGAATCAGTGCCTACCCTCACGGAGTTTACATTTTTAAGAGAGGCAGTGTAGTATACAGTGGAAAGACCTCCGGATTTTCCACTAGAGGAAGTCCTAATCCTATCCTAATTCTCATCCTGGTGCTATTCTCATCTCTTTAAATGTGTAGTTTACACATTTAAAATTGCAGTGCTTTATTTGCCTTTTCTATAAAATGGGAATGATACTTGCACAATTTACCTCCCAGAAGGGCTTTGTAGAACTTGAAGTACTATAAAAATGTGAACTGTTGTTGCTCTCTGCTTAACCATTCTGAGGGTTCTATAATTACCTGTTTTTCAATTTTGGAAACCACTTCCAAATGAATTCCCCTTTATCATTACGGTCGTCTATTCACCTTGTTCAGTTGTCTTTCAATCGTGTGGGTTTTCTCAGCAAAGATACTGGAGTGGTTTTCCATTTCCTTCTCTAGCTCATTTTATGGATTAGGAAACTGAGGCAAACAGGGTGAAGCTACTTGTCCAAGGTCACACAGCTAGTATGTGTCTGAGCCCAGATTTGAACTCAGGAAGATGAGTCTTTCTGACTTCAGGTCTAGAGCTCTATCCCCTGTGCCACCTTGCCCTGCCATTTTCAAATGTTTCCTTTCTTTTGCTCTATCTTCCTCAAGGCTGCAATTCTTTCCTGGCTCATGGATAATCTGTAGGTTGTTGTGAGAAAAACAAAGGGAAAATTGCTATATAAATGTGAGCTGTTATTACCAAGAGGAAGCATCTGGTAGTGAAAGAGTTCTTATGCCTTTTGTAGACCCTTTTGGCAGTCCGGAGATGTCTATGGATCCCTTCCTAGAATGATGTTTTTAAATACAAAAAATAAAATGCATTGGACTACAAAGGAAACTCATTATACCGAAATATAGTTATTGATAGATTGCAAAAACAAGTTCACAGAACCAGGGTGAGTACCTTGGACCTAGTGGAGGGAGACCTGACCCTAGCTAGAGTCAGGGGAAAAAAATAGTTCAGGCCTAGCTTCTGCCTCCTAGTGATTCTGTGATCCTGGGCAAGCCACTTCTTAGTGTCCCAGGACATCTCTCTAAGAATACAAATTGCAGACCAGGAACCAGTTTCTGTACTGGGAGGGGGTGCTTCCTCCTCAGGTGTTCCCTATACCAGTGGAATCACAGGTCTGATTCTATTCTATTCTAATTATCATGGCTTTTACCTCTGGCTTTTTTTCCCCTCTAGAACAGTTAGTTCCCTTTGGTCCCAAGACCTAAACACAGCAGGATAAGCATCAGCCCTGTTGGGGCTTCCTAGGAGTTCTTTCTTTTTTAAGGCTCCTGGGTATATTTTTCATATATTCATTGGGAGGGCACCAAATCGGTTTCAATTGTGGCTTTTTTAGCTCGAATGTTTCAGTAGCTTTTATTTTATTTTTTTAAAAGATACTTCAACTCTGGTAACAAATGACCAAAGAATCACAGAGGTTTTGCAACCACTGTTAATTCCAAAAATTCCAAAGAGCTCACACAGGTTATAAGCAAAAAAGCTTTCTTTATTCCATTGGGGAAAGGAAATTAGATACATGTGTTGGGGCCTTCTCCAGTAGAAGACCCAAGGCAGTGGAGCTAAACCTTGATTTATGTATTTGTGGCTAGATAAAGAATCAAATAATGTAGTATAGTGTAGCAGCAGTAGTGGGGAACAACAGTAACAGTGAGGCAAGGTTGTCTAGCGACAAAAAGCCCATTCATAACAGGGCTTCATGTCTGGGTTTGTTGGTGCTTGCCCCAGCCTAGGGACTATCAGTTCTGTGATTTAGTTGCAGCAGTATTCTTCAGGTGAGCGCAAAGGATTGTTGTTATGCCAAGCTCAAGGCACATCTTGCCTGCTGGGCCTTAGCTCTGGAAAATGGGGTGTCTCCTAATAGTAAAAAGAGTGGAGTAAAAGGAGAGGAGTGGTCTTGGATCTTGACAGATAGTATTTCTGGGCTTTTTACTTAGCTATACATTTCACATGGAAATGTTTGGGGTTAGATTAAAAAAAACCTCAACATAAAATCAAGTACATTATCACATTAGAGTATAATTCTGTCTAAATGGAATCTGGAATATAGCTCATGTTTTATTTAGCCCTTTAAGGTTTGCAAAGTACTTTTTTTTGTAAACAGTATTTTATTTTTTTCCAATTATATGTAAAGATGGTTTTCAACATTCATTTTTTATAAGATTTTGAGTTCCAAATTTGTTCTCCCTCCTTCCTTGCCATCCCCTCCTCCCCAAGATGGCAAACAATCTGATATAGGTTATATGTGTACAATCATGTAAACACATTTCCACATTAGTTATGTTGTTGTAATTGTAATTTAGACTTGAAGATCTTTCCCACCCATTAATAGGCCATGTGACCTGCTTACATCATAGGAAGCCTAAGTCACATGTGGTGGGAGGAGCTTGCTGAGAGGAAAAGGAAGTTGTGTCACAGGAAATGCTGAGAGAGAGCTGTTATGGCTGTTAATGGTGTCATGATAGAGCTTAGGTAAAGAAATTCAAACTGTGATAGCTGTGCTGTGAGTTTGTTTTTGGGAAGGGTCCAGCAGGGGGACAGAGAGGTTTTGGGATGACAGGGCTCCATGTTGTGATATTATATTTAAGTTCCTTGCTGTTATGATAAAGTGGGCTAACTGGTTGTGAGAGCTGAAATTTGGTTATGGGATCTGGTTCTCTGGTGTCTGAATAAATGTTTTACTTCTTCTACCTTCTATATGGAAAGTCTCTCATACTTTGCGATAGAGAACTGCCTAGGCATATTCATGATTATCGTTGACCTGTTTATTGCCTTTTGAAACAGAACAAAAGCGAAAAGACGCACACACACGCACACACACACACACACAAAAGTGAAAATAGTATGCTTCGATCTGCATTCAGACTTCATAGTTCTTTCTCTGGATGTGGATATCATTTTCCATCATGAGTCTTTTGGAATTGTCTTAGATCATTGTATTTCTGAGAAGAGTAAGTCTTTCATAGGTAACTATCACACAATGTTGCTGTTACTGTGTACAATGTTCTCCTGGTTCTGCTTACTTCACTCAGCATTAGTTCATGTAAGTCTTTCCAGGTTTTTTTGAAATCTACCTGCTCATCACTTCTTATAGCACAAAAGTATTCCATTACATTCATATACCACAACTTGTTCAATAATTTCCCAATTGATGGGCATCCCCTCAATTTCTGATTCTTGGCCACCACAAAAAGAGCTGCTATAAATATTTTTGTACATGTCGATACTTTTCCCTTTTTTATGATCTTTGGGATACAGACCTAGAAGTGGTATTGCTGGATCAAAGGGTATGATATGCACAGTTTTATGGCCCTTTGTGCATGGTTCCAAATTGCTCTCCAGACGATTGGATCAGTTTACAACTCCACCAACGATGCATTAATGTTCCAATTTTCCCACATCTTCTCCAACATTTATCATTTTCCTTTTCTGTCATATTAGCCGATCTGATAGGTGTGAGATGGTACCTCAGAGTTGTTTTAATTTGCATTTC
Organism: Trichosurus vulpecula; assembly: GCF_011100635.1. NCBI lineage: Eukaryota > Metazoa > Chordata > Mammalia > Diprotodontia > Phalangeridae > Trichosurus > Trichosurus vulpecula. The sequence goes on from NC_050573.1 coordinate 165,719,764, forward strand.
TCTAGTCAATAGTGATTTAGAGCATTTTTTCATATGACTATAGATAGCTTTAATTTTTTCATCTGAAAACTATCTGTTAATATCCTTTGACCATTTATCAATGAGGAATGGCTTGTATTCTTATAAATTTGACCCAGTTCACTATATTGTTGTTGAGAAGTGAAGCCTTTGTCAGAAGCACTTGCTGTAAAAATTGTTTCCCATCTTTCTGCTTTCCTTCTAATCTTGGTTGCTTTGGTTTTATTTGTGTAAAACCTTTTTAATTTAATGGAATCAAAATATCCATTTTGCATTTTAAAATGATCTCTATTTATTGTTTGGTCATAAATTCTTACCTTCTCCATAAATCTGATAGGTAAACTATTATTTGCTCTCCTGATTTACTAATGGTATCACCCTTTATGTCTAGATCATGTGCCCATTTTGACCTTATCTTGGTGTATGGTGTGACATGTTGGTATATGCCTACTTTCTGCCATAATATCTTGTAGTCTTCCCAGCAGTTTTTGTCAAATAGTGAGTTCTTATCCCAGAAGCAGGAGTCTTTGAGTTTATCAAACAGTAGATTATTATAGTCATTTGCTACTGTGTCTTGTGTACCTAATCTATTCCACTGATCTACTACTCTATTTCTTAGCCAGTGTCAAATAATTTTGATGATTGCTGCTTTATAATATAGCTTTAGACTTGATACAGTTAGGCCACCTTCCTTTGCATTTTTTTTATTAATTCCCTTGCTATTCTTGACCTTTTGTTCTTCCAGATGAATTTCCTCATTTTTTTTCTACTCAAGAAAGTAATTTTTGGGGTGGAGCCAAGATGGTGGCTGGAAAGCAGGGACTGGCCTAAAGCTCTCCCCCAGGACCCTCCAAACACCTATAAAAATGGCTCTGAACAAATTCTAGAACTGCAGAACCCATGAAATAGCAGAGGGAAGCAGGGCTCCAGCCCAGGACAGCCTGGCTGGTTGCTGGGTAAGGTCTATCACACCATGCTGGGAGGGGAGCGGAGCAGAGCCCAGCATGGGCTGTGCCTGGACCAACCAGACTGGGAGCCGGGTGGGACAGGCCATAGTGCCCTGAATCAGTGAGCTGTGGCAGTTACCAGACTTCTCAACCCACAAACACCAAAGACAAGAGAGAAGATTAATGGCAAAAACTGCAGGAAAAGAGTGAAAGGAGTTCACAGTCAGCCACTGCCCCAGGGGCAGTGGAAGTGGTGCAGCTGTGAGGTTGCTTCCAGAGCTACAGCTGCAGGCACTTCTGGCCCCAGGCCCATGTGGTGGGAGGAATTAAGTGGCAGATCAGAGCAGAAGTCCAGAACCTGCTTAGATATGAGTCACAGTCTGGGTTGGCAGTTCTTGGGGGAGGAGGAGTACTGGTGTGGCAGAGCTTCCTGTGTAGAAATAGCTCTGAAAACAACAGCACAGCCCCTCAAGCTTGGGACAAAGTACTCTCTACTCTTCAAGCAGTCATACCCCAATGAAAAGTTCAAGGGTCAAGTAGTTGGCTAGGAACATGAACAGGAAGCGAAAATGGACTCAGATTCAGACTCAGACTTTGGAATCTTTCTTTGGTGACAAAGAAGACCAAAACATACAGCCAGAAGAAGTCAACAAAGTCAAAGAGCCTACATCAAAAGCCTCCAAGAAAAACATGAACTGGTCTCAGGCCATGGAAGAACTCAAAAAGGATTTGGAAAAGCAGATTAGAGAAGTAGAGGAAAAATTGGGAAGAGAAATGAGAGTGATGTGAGAAAACCATGAAAAACAAGTCAATGACTTGGTAAAGGAGACCCAAAAATACTGAAGAAAAGAATACTTTAAAAAATAGACTAACTCAAATGGCAAAAGATCTCCAAAAAGCCAATGAGGAGAAGAATGCCTTGAAAGGCAGAATTAGCCAAATGGAAAAGGAGGTCCAAAAGACCACTGCAGAAAAATTAGACTGGAACAAGTGGAAGCTAGTGACTTGATGAGAAATCAAGATATTATAAAACAGAACCAAAGGAATGAAAAAATGGAAGACTATGTGAAATATCTCACTGGAAAAACCACTGACCTGGAAAATAGATCCAGGAGAGATCATTTAAAAATTATTGGACTACGTGAAAGTCATGATCAAAAAAAGAGCGTAGACATCATCTTTCAAGAAATTATCAAGGAAAACTGCCCTGATATTCTAGAGCCAGAGGGTAAAACAGAAATTGAAAGCATCCACAGATTGCCTCCTGAAAAAGATCCCAAAAAGAAAACTCCTAGGAATATTGTCGTCAAATTCCAGAGCTCCCAGATCAAGGAGAAAATATTGCAAGCAGCCAGAAAGAAACAATTTGAGTATTGTGAAAACACAATCAGGATAACACAAGGTCTAGCAGCTTCTACATTAAGGGATCGAAGGGCTTGGAATATGATATTCTGGAGGTCAATGGAGCTAGGATTAAAACCAAGAATTACCCACCCAGTAAAAGTGAGTATAATGCTCCAAGGCAAAATATGGATTTTTAATAAAATAGAGGACTTTCAAGTTTTTTCAGTGGAAAGACCAGAGCTGAATAGAAAATTTGACTTTCAAACACAAGAATCAAGAGAAGCTTGAAAAGGCAAACAAGAAAGAGGAATCATAAGGGACTTACTAAAGTTGAAGTGTTTTGTTTACATTCCTACATGGAAAGATGATGTGTTTAATTCATGAGACCTTAGTATTAGGGTAGCTGAAGGGAATATACATACATACCTACCTACATACATACATATATATGTATATATATATGTATACAGAGGGCACAGGGTGAGTATATGAAGGGATGATATCTAAAAAAATAAAATCAAATTAAGGGATGAGAGAGGAATATATTGAGAGAGGGAGAAAGGGGGAGATAGAATGCGGTAAATTATCTCACATAAAAGTGGCAAGAAAAAACAGTTCTGTAGGAAGGGAAGAGGGGGCAGGTGAGGGGGGATGAGTGAATCTTGCTCTCATCAGATTTGACCTGAGGAGGGAATAACATACACACTCAATTGCATATCTTATCCCACAGGAAAGAAAGAGGAAGGAGATAAAAAAGGGGGGACGATAGAAGGGAGGGCAGATGGGGGGGGAGGTAATCAAAAGCAAACACTTTCAAAAAGGGACAGGGTCAAGGGAGAAAACTGAATAAAGGGGGATAGGTTAGGAAGGAGCAAAATATAGTTAGTCTTTCACAACATGAGTATTGTGGAAGGGTTTTGCATAATGTGGCCTATGTTGAATTGCTTGCCTTCTTAGGGAGGGTGAGTGGGGAGGGAAGAGGGGAGAGAATTTGGAACTCAAAGTTTTAAAAGCAGATGTTCAAAAAATATTTTTTTGCATGCAACTAGGAAATAAGATGTACAGGCAATGGGGCACAGAAATCTATCTTGCCCCACAAGACAGTAAGGGAAAAGGGGATGGGGGGGAGTGGGGTGACAGAAGGGAGGGCTGACTGGGGAACAGGGCAATCAGAACATAGGCCATCTTGGAGTAGGGGGGAGGGTAGAAATGGGGAGAAAGTTTGCAATTCAAACTCTTGTGGAAATCAATGCTGAAAACTAAAAATATTAAATAAATTGAAATGCTAAAAAAATCATTTTTGATAGTTTGATTGGTATGGCACTGAGTGAGTAAATTTATTTAGGTAGAATTGTCATCTTTATTTTATTAGCTTGTCTTATTCATGAGTGATTGATATTTTTCCAGTTATTTAGAACTGAGTTTGTGTGAAAAAAGGTTTTTAGTTGTACTCATATAGTTCCTAGATTTGTCTTTGGAAGTAGACTCCCAAATATTTTATGTTGTCTAAAGTTATTTTATATGGAATTTCTCTTTCTGTCTCTTACTGCTAAGCTTTATTGGTAATGTATAGAAATGGTGATGATTTATATGGGTTTATTTTATAGCCTGCAACTTTGCTAAAATTGTTAATTATTTCAAGTAGTGTTTTAGTTGATTCTCTAGGATTCTCACCTACAAAGAATTATAGTTTCATTTTCTATTCTAATCCCTTCAATTTTTTTCTTCTCTTATTGCTAAAACTAACATTTCTAGTACAATATTGAATAATAGTGGTGATAATGAGCATCTTTATTTCACCTTTGATCTTATTGAGAAGGGTTCTAGCTTATCCCCATTACAGGTAATGCTTGCTGGTGGCTTTAGATAGATACTATCATTTTAAGTAAAGCTCCATTCATTCCTATGCTTTCTAGTGTTTTTAATTTTTCACAAGTCTTTTCTTCATCTATTGAGATAATCATACAATTTCTGCTAGTTTTATTTTGACATGGTCAATTATGCTGATAGTTTTCTTAATATTGAACCAGCCCTGCATTCCTGGCATAAATCCTACCTGGTCATAATGTATTATGCTGGTGACAAAGTGCTGTAATCTCTTTGTTAATATTTTATTTAAAAATTTTGAATCAATATTCATCAGGGAAATTGGTCTATAATTTTCTTTCTCTGTTTTAGCTCTTCCTGCACCATATTTATGTCATAAATGGAATTTAGTAGGACTCTACCTATTTTTCCAAATAGCTTATGTAGTATTGGAATTAATTGTTCTTTAAATGTTTGGTAGAATAAACTTATAAATCTATCTGGCCCTGGAAATTTTTTCTTTGGGAGTTCATTGATGGCGTATTTAATTTCTTTTTCTAAAATAGGATTAAGCATTTACTTCCTCTTCTGTCAATCTGGGCACTTTATATTTTTGTGAATATTCATCTATTTCACTTAGATTGTCAGATTTATTGGCACACAGTTGGGCAAAACAGCTCCTAATTATTGCTTTAGTTTCCACTTCATTGGTGGTGAATTCCCTTTTTATTTTTGAGACTGATAATTTGGTTTCTTTTAAATAAAATAAGTTCTTAGTTTTATTTATTAGTTGAACAGTTTTCTTACTTTCAATTTTATTAATCCTTTGATTTTCAGAATATCTATTTTGGTCTCTTTTTTTTGGAGGGGGGAAGGCAGGGCAATTGGGGTTAAGTGACTTGCCCAAGGTTACACAGCTAGTGAATGTGTCAAGTGTCTGAGGCCAGATTTGAACTCAGGTCCTCCTGACTCCAGGGCTGGTGCTGTACTCACTGCATTACCTAGCTGCCCCCCTAATTTGGCCTTTAACTGGGGATTTTTAATTTTAATCTTTTTTTAGCTTTTTAAATTGTATGCCCAATTCATTGATTTGCTCTTTCTCTATTTTATTCATGTAAGCATTTAGAGATATAAAATTTCCCCTTAATACTACTTTGGCTGTATCCAATAAGTTTTGTAATGTTGGCTAATTATTGTTGTTCTCTTTGATGAAATTATTGAATGTTTCTATGATTTGTTGTTTGACCCACTCATTCTTTAGGATTAGATTATTTAGTTTCCAATTAATTTTTTGTCTATCTTTCCACAGCCCTTAATGACTTATAATTTTTATTGCATCATAATCTGAAAAGGATGCATTTAATATTTCTGCCTTTCTGTATTGGATCGTGAAGTTTTTATGCCCTCATACATGGTCAATTTTTGTGTAGGTGCCATATACCACTGAGAAAAAAGTATATTCCTTTCTATCTCCATTCAGTTTTCTCCAGAGGTCTATCATATTTAACTTTTATAAAATTCTATTCACCTTGTTAACTTTTTTCTTATTTATTTTGTGGTTAGATTTACCTAGTTCTGAGAGGGGGAGGTTGAGGTCCCTCATCAGTATAGTTTTGCTGTCTATTTCTTCCTCTAACTGGTTTAACTTCTCCTCTAAGAATTTGGATGCTATACCACTTGTGCATATATGTTCAGTATTGATATTACTTTATTGTCTATAATACAGTTGTAGTTTTCCTTCCTTGTCTCTTTTAATTAGATCTATTTTTGCTTTTGTTTTGTCTGAGATCAGAATTGCTACCCCCCTTTTTTTCTTTCTACTTCAGCTGAAGCACAATATATTTTGCTCCAGTCTTTACTCCAGGTGTGTGTTTCTCTGTTTCAAATGTGTTGCTTACAAACAACATTTGTAGGAATCTGTTTTTTAATCCACTCTGCTATCCACTTCCATTTTGTGGGAGAATTCATTTCATTTGCAGTTATGATTATTAACTGTGTATTTCCCTCCATCCTGTTTTCCCCCATTTATACTTTTCTCTCTCTGCTTTCACCCTACCCCTCCTCACTAGTGTTTTGTTTCTGACCACCACCTCCCTCAATCTTCCCCCCATTCTATCATACCCCTTCTTCTTTTCTTTTCCCCTTCCCCTCCTACTTCCCTATAGGGTAAGATAGATTTCTTTACCCAACTGAGCGTGTACATTATTCCCTCTTTGAGCCAAATCTGATGAGAGTAAGGTTCAAACAATGTTCACCCCTCCCTTCTTTCCCTCTACTGTAATAGATCTTACATGCCCCTTCATGTGATATAATTTACCCCATTCTGCCTCCCCCTTTCCTCTTCTCCCAGTACAATCCTTTTTTCACCCCTTAATTATTTTTTTTTTGTCATCACATACTCCTTCTAATTGTCCTAATAGAGATACACTTCTTAAGAGTTAAAAGTATCATCTTCCCATGTAGGGATGTAAACAGTTTAATCTTATTGAATACCATGTTTTCTTTTGTTTTGTTTTGTTTTTCCTGTTTACCTTTTTGTGCTTCTCTTGAGTCTTGTATTTGAAGATCATATTTTCTATTCAGCTCTGTTGTTTTCATCAGGAAAACTTGAAAGTCTCTTCTTTCATTGAATGTCCATCTTTTCCCCTGAAAGATTATGCTCAGTTTTGCTGGGTAGTTAATTCTTGGTTATAATCCAAGATCTTTTGGCTTCTGGAAAATCATATTCTAAGTCCTCTGATCTTGAATCTGTTAAGTAGTGTGTAATCCTGACTCTGGCTCCTTTTGATATTTGAATTGTTTCTTTCTGGCTGCTTGTGGTATTTTTTCCTTGACCTGAGAGTTCCGGAATTTGGCTACAATATTCCTTGGAGTTTTCATTTTGGGATCTCCTTCAGGAGGTGATTGGTGGATTCCTTCAATTACTATTTTACCCTCTGGGTCAGATATCAGGATAGTTTTCCTTGTCCAGGCCTTTTTTATTACAGCTTTTAGGTAGTCCAATAATTTTTAAATAATCTCTCCTGAATCTATTTTCCAGGTCAATTGTTTTTCCAATGAGGTATTTTACATTTTCTTCTTTTTTTCATCCTTTTGATTTTGTTTGACTGTTTCTTGATGTCTTATAGTCATTAGTTTCTACTTGCCCAATTCTAATTTTTAAGGAATTATTTTCTTCAGTTAGAAAATAATTTTTTTGTACCTCCTTTTCCATTTGGTCAATTCTACTTTCAAAGGAGTTGTTTTCTTCAGAGGATTTTTTTTTCCATTTGAGCAATTCCATTTTTAAGGAGTTGTTTTCTTCAGCCAATTTTTGTCCTTCCTTTTCCAAGCTGTTGACTATTTTTTTGGTAATTCTTCTACATAACCCTCATTTCTTTTCCCAGTTTTTCTACCTCTCTTACCCGATTTTTAAAATCCTTTTTGAGCTCTTCCAAGAGGATTTTTTGGGCTCAAGATCAGGGCTCTGCTCCTGGATTTCAGGGACCAAAGCGTTTTTTTTGACATTATTTCATTTGAACCTCACCACAACTCTATGAGGTAGGTGCTATTATTATCCCCATTTAAAAGGTGAAGAAACTGAGGCTGAGGTTAAGTAAATTGTCAAGGACAACACAGTACTTATCTGAGGGAGGATTTGAACAGAGGATTCCAAATATGGATCCAGCACTCTTTCTACTCTATCATACTGGCTTTCACTGGCTTCCACTCTACCACACTTAACAAGGGCAGGGACACTTTCTCCCTAGTGCAGCTTCTGGTCCTCTGGCAGGCTCTCCTCCCCACATCCTTTCTCCTCAATTCATAGGAATTCATTAGGAAGGATGAGAGAGAGAGAGCTCAGATCTAAACTTCTCATCAAAGATCATCTACTTCTCATAATTCAAGAAAATTTTGTCTTGGTGCCTTTTCACACAAACATCTCTCAGGAGAACAAACTGTGCTATGCCTTGATCTTTGGAGATTTATCTTCTCGTGTAACATCACACCCCAAAACCTCATGTAATGTGCAGAGTGGTGGTTCTTCCATAAACTCTAGGTCCTGCCACCCACAGCAACCCTGCCCCACAGAAGTTGGTAGAAGTAGAAGGAGAAGCTGCCCTGGACATCCCCCCATTTGAGCAAATGGCCTGCTCTGGGTTATGCAAGTTAGGGCTTTATTTCCAGGGCTTTCTAAGGCTTGGGAAGAGCTAGGCTGATATTCCCTATAAAGTGCTCATTATGAAAGTACAAATGATATGTAAATCAGTGTTATTCCTACATCAAAGTGCACATAAAAGAAAGACTTGTTCCTTGGGGAAAGCACAAAAATAGAAATATAAGGCCCCTTCCTATCTCATGGAGAAATGATTGGCCCTACTGGGGCATTTGCTCAAGAAAAAGGGTCATTTCCAATTCTCTCAAGGCTGCCCTTTTTGGCCCTTTATCAAAATCATAAGTTTAATGTGAGAATCAGACCATTATTACCCAACAAGAACAACTGGTCTGAGTTTGAGACAAAGCTGGATAGAATTACACATAGCTGAGCCAACATGATCCAACATCTCCCAGCCCCACCTCTAATTGAATTTATTTATTCAGTAGGGGACTCAGGGAATATACGATTTAAGCTGGAAAACAAGGATCTAAGGGGTATTGGGTATCAAGCTGCTTACCAAAAAGGGGGCTAAAGTCCAGCTTCTTTTTCAGATCATGTGGTTATGCCCTTTGAGTTCAGCATGTAAATCCAGGAGGATTTGTGCTGACAAAGCCTTCTGATAAGATCAGCCTTGGAACTGTCTATGAAAGTTTCACTGGGGTAACTCAGAGGAGCACTTTTTAAATTTGCCATAAATTTTGCGGGAGGATCCACTTTGGACAATTAAAAGTTTCCTTGAAACCTGCCCCCTCCTCATAATTTCCTTTATTGTCTGGAGAGGTGTGAATTTCTAAAAAGCTGGAGTTTGGGAAGGCTTAGGTTATTTGGGGTCTGAGATGGGTTTATTGAAAGAAAGTTATAGTTACATGTAGGCTGCCCACACCTCCCACCCCCTTTTTATATGTGATTCAGAAGACTCTGCCTGGGAGGCTGAAGACCTAGCTCTTAATGTCAAGAACTACTCTGGGAATGGAGCCAGGATCAGAATTGAGACAATGGAAGGCAGGCGCCAATATAGACGTGACCATGATGTGGAGATTGGGAAGAGGTTTAAAACTCTTACAGGGCCTTGGTTAGCCTGAGCCTCAAGAGATTAGACTGCTATGACAGTGACCCGGCTATAGAGACAAAGCAAGGATGAGTCCAGAAGTCTGACTAAAAGATGGAAACAAGCCATGGTATGAGCCTCTGCTCTCATTGGAGGGTGGGTAAAACCAGGCACTCATCGAGTGCCCGTAGGAGGAGGTGAATGGGCCTTAGGCCTAGCCAAAGAAACCGGATCCTCCAGAGGCCATTCTTCTATTGAATCCCCACCTCTTTCTGTCTTCCCACGGGCATAAGTGAAAATGACACCATTGTAGAAGGAGGCCACCAGATGGGTACCCAGCCTATTCTTAGAGCTTCCAAGAGAACAACTCGTCTAAGATCCCTCACAAACTGTGAGATAGAACAAGCCTTTCATCTGAAACCCTTCAGTAAATGCCAATTGACTTTTAAGCTTTTCCCCGCTCAGTGCTCATCACCTAAACACATGGTGTCCTTGAATTCATAGAAGAAACCTCTATGAGAGCCCATTAAGTTTGACCCTCCCTCAGATATGAGTAGAGGCTCATACCATGGCTGCTTTGTTTCTATCCTTGCAGTCAGACTCCTTACTTTGCCTCTTTAGCCAGGTCACTGTTAAAGCAGTCTGATCTGTCAAGGCACAGTCTGACCTAATGTGAGATCTCGAGGAGAGGAAATATGCATATACATATACATGTATACATACACATACATGCATGCACATATGTACACATACATGCACATGTATCACATATGTAATAGAATAGACTGGTGTGGGGAACCTGCGGCCTTGAGGCCACATGTGGCCTTCTAAGTCCTTGGGTGTGGCCCTTTGACTGAGTCCAAGTTTTATAGAACAAATCCTTTTATTAAGGGGCAAATTGTGGCTGATATTTGGACTAATAGAAACTCTTTCTTCCTTTTTCTCCTTCTCTTCTTTCTCCTATTCCTTCTCCTTCTTCCTCTTCCTCCTCCTCATCCTTCTCTTCTTTCTCCTCTCCTCCCTCTCTTCTCCTCTTCCATTTCTCCTCCTTCTTTCTCCTTCCCTTTCTCATTCTCCTCCTCCATCTTTCCCTCTTCCTCCTCCTCTTCCTTCTCCTCCTTCACCTTCTATTCCTTTTTTTGGGGGGTAGACCTACTATAGGAAACTTCCTCACCTAATGCAGATCAGCACCAGATTTGCAACTGATAGGCTTAGGGAGCTGCCTGAGAATGACTTGCTCAGGGTAACACAATGGGTAATGTCATTGACTGACTGACCTAGGTCTTCTTACTCCAAAGCTGGTTCTCTATCCACTATATATATATATGGTGAGGCTTCCTTCTTAATGATATCCATTTGTTTGCAGCTCCCTATCACTGTTTCTCCCCACACTAATGGGAAGGATTCATGGATTTCATAAGCAGTTGCATTTGGATGTACCTATAAGCAACCACAAGTGACCTATGGGTTTCTTTCCTCTAACTCTGGAGGTTACTGAAAGAAGGTAGAGGGGAAGTTTTTATTGAGAGAAGCAAAACATAGGGCACTCAGAAGGAGCAAGTACTTCTCCCCATCACTTGTTACAGATATAGATGTTTTCTCTTGTATATTCAGCCTGTTTCCACACTGGAAAGAGTTAAGGCTCTGTTGCTGTATGCTCTAGATACTACAGAAGCAGTCAAGGGAGTTTCATGGAATTAAACGGGAATAATAGAATAATAGATTTAGAGCTGGAAGGAACCTTAGATATCACCAAATCCAACCTTCTTCTTGTTGATCATCAGTCATTTTTCAGTCGTGTCTGATTCTTTGTGACTCCATTTTTTTTGTTTTATTTTACAAAGATACTGGAGTGGTTTGGCATTTCCTTCTCCAGCTCATTTTACAGATGAGGAAACTGAGGACAACAGGTTAAGTGACTTGCCCAGGGTCGCATAGCTAGTAGTGTCTGAGGTTAGATTTGACCTCAGGAAGATGAATCTTCCTGACTCCAAGCCTGGCATTCCTTCTACTGCTCCACCTAGCTTCCCCCCATATTGCAGATGAAAAGCTAGGCCCAGAAAATTCAAGGAGCTTAATTGTCCTGTCACATATATAGCAAATAGCAGAGTTTTGTTTGTTTTCCATTTTTGTTTGTTTCTTTGTTTTGGCCATTGTAACCTTTATTTTTTTAGACATCTTTTAAGTTATATCCTATTTTTTCAATCAGCAAAAATTTATCTTTTCCCCCTCCTACATCCAACTGAGAACAAAAGAAAAACAAAATCCATATTACAAATACACATAGTCAAGCAAAACAAATTTCTGCTTCGGTCAAGTCCAAAACAATATGTCTCCTGCCTTTGCCTTTCTGTCAGGAGGTGGGTAACATCATTGGTCCGTTGACGTCATGGTCAGTCATTATACTGATCAGAGTTCCTAAGTCTTTCAAAGTTGTTTGTCTATGTAATATTGTTGCAATTATATTATTTTACTATTTCTATTCATTTTACTCTATGTTAGTTTGCCCAAGTCTTCTTATGTTTCCCTGAAAACATCTCTTTGTCACTTCTTATTCCATCATATTTATATACCGTAACTGGTTCAGCTATTCCCTAATTGATGGACAGGACTGAAGATAAACATGGCATCAAGGTCAGCTATCACACTGATGGTAAATTCTTCAACCTGAAAAGGCTTGACCAAAGCCAAGACCAAGTGGAGGGAGTGTTGGTGCATGATTTTCTGTTTGCAGATGATTGTGCACTCAATGCAACTTCTGATGCTGAGATGCAATGAAGTATGGATCAATTCTCTGCTGCTTGTGCTAATTTTGGCCTAACAATTAACACCAAGAAAACACAGGTGCTCCATCAGCCGCCACCACACCATCCATACGTGGAACCATCAGTTACAGTAAATGGAGAAGTTTTGAATGCTGTGGATAAGTTTGATTGTCTTGGTAGTGTACTTTCCAGGGATGTACACATTGATAATGAGGTTGATGCATGCATTGCCAGAGCTAGCTCAGTGTTTGGGAGGCTGCAAAGGAAAGTACGGAGAGAAGTATTAGATTGATTACCAAACTGAAGGTCTGCAGAGCCGTTGCGCTGACTTCATTGTTATACGCCTGTGAAACCTAGACAGTCTACCAGCGCCATGCCAGGCAACTGAATTGCTTCCATTTTGAATTGTCTTAGGATGATTCTGAAGATCACCTGGCAGGATAAGGTACCAGACGCTGAGGTCCTTACTCGAACTAAACTGTCAAGCATTCAAACTCTGCTTCAGAGAGCGCAACTCTAATGGGCTGGTCATGTTGTTTGAATGCAAAATGTATGCTTGCCAAGAAAACTATTTTATGGAGAACTCACACAGGATAAGTGTGGGTGGTCAGAAGAAGGAATACAAGGACACTCTCAAGGTCTCTCTCAAGAATTTTGGAATTGATTGTGACATGGGAGACATTGGCACAGGACCCCTTAGCATGGCATTCCCACATCAGAAAAGGTCCTGTGCTCTATGAGCAAAGCAGAATTGAAACAACTCACAGGAAATGCAGGGTGTGCAAGTTTGGAGTATCCACTTTAAATGTTCACATGAACTATTTGTGCCTGACCTGTGGTAGAGCATTCCAAGCTTGTATTGGCCTGATCAGCCAGTCAGACACATTGAATCTTGACTCAAGCATAGTGATGTCATTTTGGTCCTCTTAATGAATGAAGGATAACAACCAATCAATTGATAGGCACCCCCTCAGATTTCCATTCTTTGCCACCTCAAAAAGAGTTATGCAAATTTTTGTACATCCTTGGTTAAAGTTTGTTTTACTTAGAACTAATCCTTCCTTTAATTTATCATCCCTCTAATTCCTCCTTCCCCCCTCTTCTCCTTCCCTCCCTGTTGAATAAATGTATGTATGTGTGTGTGTGTGTGTGTGTGTGTGTGTGTGTGTGTGTGTGTATGTATTTTTCTCCTCTCTGGTGAGTTCAAATGAAAGTAAGATGGAAATATCAGCTGATCCTCTTACTTCTTCCCCCTTTTTATATAGACGGATTCCTTTGAAACCCTGATTATGTGAGAATTTCCCCCAAACTTTCTCTCTAATTCTTTCTTCCAGAGCTTTTTTTTTGTTTTTCCCCCTCAAACTTCCTCACTTTATTTATTAAAAAAAATAAAAACATTATATAACTCTTTTTTTAAACTCTTGCTTCATCTCTTGCAGAAATTCTAGTTGAATTTGTGCCCAAGCTGTGTTTTCCCCTGAGACTTTGTTTGTAGATGTTTTAGAGTCATTCTTTTCTTCTGGGTTTATGTCTTGAACTTCTCGGCCACCATCATAGTTTTTTTAAGGTGGGATTCTTTTTTTGTTGTTCATTCTTCCGGCCTACTTACTGACTTCAGATTTGATATTAAGTCTGGGCTACATACTTCTACAAAAAAGGTCTGGGATGGTCCTGTTGTTGCTTTCTTAGGGTATTGCATGTTGTATTATTCCATGATCTCAGGGACAGGCTGAGAACTTATAAGCTTTCAGTGCTCCCAAAGTGGTCTTATCTAGGACAAAGTTCCCCTGTCTGAACTCTGCAAGTTTCTGACCTGAGTTTGGGTCTGAGTAACAGTAGACTACTATTGGACTTAGCCTCTATCAGCCAGCTGGAAAGATTTGCTGGTTCAGAGAGACAGAATTGTAATCCTTTTGATTTGGTTATTCCTCTGGAGGCTTGAGAAACAGCTAGGTGCTGGAACTGAGACCTCACTCCCCTCCTGGTGTCTGAGCTATGCTTCTGCTGCTTGCTTCTGAACTTTCTCCTTTCTTAGTGCACCATTGAGTGCCTCCTTACCCCCAGCTATAGGTTGTCTTCTCAGTCCTCCCCGGATGTGTGCCCTGGAACTGGGTAATGAGTGTCAAAGATGATAGTTGGCTTCTATTCCTGTACCCTGCACATGGTACCCTGGTATGGGTCTGAGAACTTCCTTTTGCCCTGGTGTACAGTCTTTTCCTGGGTGCTGGTATATTTCTAGCTAGACCACATCTCTAGGGTACAAAGACCTCTCTTTCTTTCTACTGTGCCAACCTGGGCTAGACAACTGACTCACTGTGACTTTTTCTGGATTTCCTCATCAAGATTAGACATGTTATATTTTTGTTTGAAAAATATTTTTTGAGGGGGGCTGAGGAGCTCATTGTATCACTTGCTGCTACTCCATCATCTTAATTCTGCTTTCCAGATTGGGATTTGACTCCAGCTCTTCTGACTCAAAGTTTAGTGTTTTTTTTCAATGTACTACATTGGATGTTTTATATTCAGGTCACATATCCATTTTGAATTTATAGTGATATACGATATAAAATGTTGGTCTAAGCCTAATTTCTTCCAGACTACTTTCCACTTTTCCCAACAATTACTATAAAAAATGGAGTTCTTTTCTAGGTCATTTATGTTTTCCAGTTTTTTGAATACTAGGTTATTAAGTTCAGTTTCTGATTCTTCCTTGCTTATCATGTTCCATTAATCTGCTTTCCTATTTTTTATTCAGTATCAAATGGTTTAGAGGATGAATCTTTTATACTATAATTTGAGGTCTGAAACTGTTATTCCTCCTTCATTCCTCTTTTTTTTCATTATTTCTCTTGATATGCTATTCTTCTTCCAAATGAACTTTATTATTATTTTGGCTAGTTCCATGAAGTATCCTTTGGCAATTTGATTATTACTAGACTAAATTTATAAATGAACTTAGGTAGTATTATCATTTTTATTATAGTGACATAGCCTAGCCATGAGTACTAAATATTCTTCCAGCTATTTAAGTTGTTCTTTATGTCTTTGAGGAGCATTTTGAAATTTTATTTATAAGGTATTAAGTACTCTGGTGGATTGACTTCCAGATATTTTATGCTTTTTGTAGTTATTTTGAATGAGACTTTAATTTCTATTATTGCCTCCTGGATTTTGTTATTGCTATGTAGATATGCTATTGATTTGTGTGGGTTTGTTTTGTCATCTGCAATGATACTTAAGCTATGAATTGTTTCAGTTTCTTTGTTGAGTCCTTAGTATTTTTGAGGCAAACTATCATTTTATCAGAAAAAGAGGGACGGCTTTGCCTCTGCTTTATTATCTTTAAGCTTTTGACTTATTTCTCTTGTCTTATTGCTATTGCTGATGTTCTAGAACCATGATAAATAACAGCAAGTGAAGGAGACACCCTTGCTTTTCTCTTGTATTTACTGAGAAAGCTTCTAATATATCTCAACTGCATACAATTTGAATCCATGACCTCGATAAAAGAGAGCTATTACAAGAAAATTTGAAGAACATGAAACATATTATCTATGAGACTTATGAATAGGCAATTTATAAATAAACAAGAGATAGAGAGCAATGAAATATAAAATGGATAATTTTGATTACATTAAATTAAAATTTTTTTGTACAAATCAAACAAAGGTAGCCAAGATCATAAAGAAAGTAGAAAACTGGAAAAAATAAACATTTTTTATAGATAGCTTCTCAGATAAAGGTCTCATATCTCAAATGTGTAAAGAACTTTGTCAAATATATAAGAATATAAGTCATTCCACAATTAATAAATAGTGAAAAGATATGAACAGGCAGTTTTCAGATGAAAAAATTAAAACAGTTTATAGCCGTATGAAAAAATGCTCTGAATCATTATTGGTTAGAGGAATGCAAATTAAAACAACCTTGAGATATCATTTTATACTTCCAGGTTGGCTAAAATGATTAAAGGGGAAAATTGCAAATGTTGGAGGGGTCACTAATTCACAGTTGATGGAACTGTGAACTGATCCAGCCATTTTGGAGGACAATCTGGAATTATGCCCAAAGAGTTACTAATCTGCCTATGCCCTTTGACCCAGCAATACTACTACTAGATCTGTTTCCCAAGGAAACAGATGGAAAAGAACCTATATGTTCTAAAATATTTATAGCAATTCTGTTTGTGGTGGCAAAGAATTGGAAATTGCAGGGATGCCCATCAATTGGAGAATGGCTGAACAAGTTGTGGCATATAATTGTGATGGAATACTACTGTGCTGTAAGAAATGATGAACTGGTTGATTTTAGGAAAACATGGAAAAGCTTGCATGAAATAATGAAGAGCAAAGTGAGCAGACCAAAGAGAATGTTGTTCACTGTAACAGCAATATTGTTCAAAGAGTAGATGTGAATGACTAAGGTATTCTGAGTTATATAAATGTTTAAATCAACTATAAAGGACCTATGAAGGAAGACACTGTTTGCATCCAGAAAAATGAGTGATAAATAGAAGTATGTATAGAATGATTTTAATACACACACACATTTGGTCTAATGGTAGCCATCTCTAGGGCAGAAGGGGGAGATGGGGAGGGAAGAAAAAAGGGGAAAAAAAAGAAAATTGCATGATAACTTTATTACATGTTTAAAATGAATAGCAAGTTGTACATAATAGATTTGCAGTTTCATGTGCAATCATTTTTTTTCCTATTCTACTCTGTTATGGAAATGCTTGTTTTATTTCTTAAGAGTAAAATAAATAAAATTAAAAACTATTCTTCTTTGCCTGTGCTTTGTGTTTTTAAACATAAATGAATGTTGTCCTTTGTGAAAGTTTAACATTTTTGCCTTACTGATGCATAACTAGGAGGTAATTTTGTCCATTTCTAAGAGAGAAACATTAAAGTTTCTTATTATTGTCTTTCTATGTCCTTCAATTCAATTTATTTTTCCTTTATAAATTTAGAAATTGTGCCATTTGATGCATAAATTTAATATTGATTTTGGTTCATTGCCTATGTTTGCTTTAAGCATAACAATTTCTTTGTTCATCTCTATTGATACCACAGGTTTTAATTTTTGTTTCATCTGATAGCATGATTACGAATGCTGCCTTTTTGAAAAGAAAATTATCTAATGCATAGTAACTTTTGTTCCAGCCTTTCATTTTGTGTTTATGTGTATCTTTGCTTTTTAGAAGTAAGCAACAGATTGTGGGGTTTGGCTTTTGTATCCATTTTCCCACTCTCTTTAGTTTTATTGGATGATCTAGTCCATTTGTATTTCATTGTATGAGAACTAGGTTTGTGGTTTCCTCCATATGTGACTCTAGTATTTTTAATGGATTTTTTGATTGCCTTCCTCTTTTAAGTTAATGCTTTGTCCCTATGATTAATTTTACTTAAACTCCTTTGAGTCAACCTTATGCCCATAGGCTTTGTTCTGCTTCCTGATGATCTATTTTCATTTGTCAACTCTTTCCCTAGGTTGGAGATTTTATTTAAATTGTTCATTTATTTGCTTTTCTTTTTTTTACTTTCTTAAACATTCACTCATCTATTTATTTCTTCTCAGCTAAGTTAAAAATCCTCCCTCCTCTCTCCTCCAGCTTCCTATGCTTGTTAGGTTTCTTTTTTGCTGCACCTTTTTTCAAGTTAATTTTCCTTGCTTTGTTCTCTTCATTACTTATCTTTCCCTCCAATCTATTCTGATTCAGGTATGTATTCTCATTTGTTCTTTCTTTAATTGCCAATCACTTTATATGTTATTACCTTTCTAGCTTTTGCCCCATTATACCTTTTTGATGTTGTGCCTTACTCTTAAAGTATCAGTTCCTGAGCAATGTAATGTGGGTAGAAGCAGTGCCCTATGGCAGAAATTACCCTATGTCTCAAACTGTGTGGTTCAGTTCTACCCCTGCCTTCCCCATGGTAATTCTCCTTCCCATTGGCCCTGCTATTTCATCTTTGGCTTCGTGTCTTCCCAACCTTCTGGTTGCATGTTGTCCCAAAAAGCTCACATAACCTTTTCCTGTGGCATGATGTTGTCCATGGAGACATAATGCTCTCTCAGAGAAGTTGATGTACCACTTCACCTTAGAATAAACCCATGATGAAGTCCCCATCTCCCATTGCAGGTATGTATACTTCTTCCCAAATAGAAGTCTCTTCAGAAGGTACTCTTTACCCATTTCGGTTGAGACTCTTCCCTTTTATTCACCCAGTTTTGAGTCCTTCCTTCTGCTACTTTTTTTCATTATCCTGCAGCCCATCTTCTTGCTTAAAAGGCTAAAGGAGTCATCATTGCTTTACTATTCAGTCATGGACTTGATAGCGTGCTTTACCCATTCCCCTCTATCCTCTACCTTCTATGAAACAAACATATAATTGTTTCAACAATCCAGCTAGCAGTTATGGAGGTGAAAGACCAACACAAGCCCAACAACAAGCATGCTACCAAAGCCCAGGTTCTTTCGATCTGCTTTAGTAAGGAAAGCAACGTTAAGGGTTTAACAAGCTTACTTTAATTCAGCATACAAATACCATTCACTTAGTTCAGGGGAAAAAGCCAGCATCCTGAACTTTGGAACAAACACAAACAAATTACAAACATCGACAGACAGACCCAATATAATTCATAGTTACCAACATCTAGGTTCAGCCCGGGAGCTCATAACAAAGGCTGGCCCAGAGTCACTTGTGCCACCACTGCTGTGGGTAAGAGCTCCAAAAAAAAGAAAGCCAACCCCTGGTTTTATATCCTTTTTAGAGTCAAGGGTAAGTCACACATGCGACTCACCCACGTGACCTAAAATCGTCACAAAGAGGTGACTTAAACCAAACATGTCACTCAAACTCCTGTGTAAACTAGGCCCTCCCTTAGTCAGCCCCACCTGGGGCCCCATCTTGGTTACCAATTCACACCCACATAGATTTAGCACCTAATTGGGGTTTGGACCTGGGGCTTAGCACCTAGTAAGACTCAATGAAATACATTGAATTAATCAAAGGAAACAAAAGCCAAACTCTTCAAGGGCACTTGGTTGAACTGAGCCCATTTTGCTTACCAACACAATAATAGATACACATAAAGAAGAAGGGGTTTTGGAAACCACAACCCAGTCACCATGTAAAGAATCACAGCAGTCATAATTAATGCATACCAGTATATGTCAGAGACAGGACTTGGACCCACATCTTCCTGACTCCAAGGCTGGACTCCATGACTATACTACAACCCTTCTATTCACCAGATTGAATGTCTATCACATTTTCCATAGCAGTGATTCTAAACCATCCATTCTCTCCACAAGCCCTTGACTCCCATAGTTCCCTCTCTCGGGGGATTATCTTGCCTCCTACTTATATTGAAGTCATGCTACACGAGGTCCTTCATTTTCCCTCTTGATTCCTCAAAACCTCTTTGAACCTTCAAAGATCCTCACCTCCTTCCCTCTAATTTCAGATGATGGTGAGTCTTTTCTCCCTGCCAAGCTAAATCTTCAATCTTCCCTTTCCTTTTTCCTATCATCCCCTTCTATCTGTTCCAGGACCTTGTTACATCAAATACTCATCAAATAATTTCACCTCTCTCTTTTACTTTCAGTCCCTCTCTCTCTCTCTCTCTCTCTCTCTCTCTCTCTCTC
The DNA here is from genome assembly GCF_011100635.1 of Trichosurus vulpecula. Classification (NCBI taxonomy): domain Eukaryota; kingdom Metazoa; phylum Chordata; class Mammalia; order Diprotodontia; family Phalangeridae; genus Trichosurus; species Trichosurus vulpecula. The sequence continues at coordinate 165,739,478 of NC_050573.1, forward strand.
TCTCTCTCTCACACACACACACACACACACACACGCAGAGACACACACACACGTGCACACACACGTGCTCAGATCCCTACTATACTACTATCTCTTTCATTTTTTCTCTTCTTTTAATTGCCAAATCCAATGGCCTTTTTTCTGTCCTCTTTTTACTTGACATCTTTGCAAAATTATGTATCGTTGACTACCATCTTTCTTATCAGTCTCTCCTCCTTTGGTCTCTGTGAAATTGCTTTCTTCAGGTTCTTCTGACTGTTCAATAGTACCTTGTAAAAGTCTCCTTTGCCTTCGGACACCTAAGTACAGGTATTCTCTAAGATTCTGTCTTCAGGTCTCTTCTTCTCTCTTCTCCCTTTTGACAATTTCATCCACTCCTTTTGAATACCTTCCAAATGTCCCTCCAGTAACTCAAATTCAACATGTCCAAATTAATTAATTGTCTTCTGCCCCAAACCTACCCCTCCTCCCAGCTTTCTCATTTCTGTTGAAGCCACCACCATTCTCCCAGTTCCCTAAGCTCAAAATCTTGATGTCACTTTCAACTCTCTCTTCTCCTCTGCCACCCTCTTCCCCATCTGCAACGCCCCATTGGTTCTATCTCCACAACCCCTATGCTGAATTTGGAGGTGTACTTCTTGAGGCAAATACCAGGTAGAACCTCCTTTAAGTCTGAATCTACTTTCCTCAGAGACCAAGGAAATATTGGGAAGAGTGCATCCCCAGGGTTTTTTGGGAGATGCTTATAGCTTCTGTTCTTGCTAAATATCCTACAAAGTAAATACCCTTTTGTAAAAACTAATCGGTGTTCATTGATTAAATGAATGTGGGAGATCCATCACTGGTGACTAACAGCTTGGGAATCACACTGGTACAGGAGATGGAGCCAACAATATTGAGGAGGAGATACCCCTATACCCTCAGTGTTACTCTAGGTCTCTGAGGAGGAGATGGAGCTAGCTTTACTCTGGGAAAGGAGGCCAGAGTCTCACTACAACTTGTAAGCAACTTTAGGGCAGGACCCTTATGGTCTTTCATCTTTGTAAATAAAACACAGAGCAGGACACCTTGTATATTGTTTGCACTCAATAAGTATTTGTTGAATTGCATTTCATTGAATTGCATGGGTTCATCTGCAGATTAGAGGCAGCTTGGTGGCACAGTGGATAGAGTGCTAGGGTCTAGAGTCAGGCAGACTCATCTTCCTGAGTTCAAATCTGGCCTCAGACACTTATTAGCTGTGTGACTCTGGGCAAGTGACTTCATCCTCTTTGCCTCAGTTTCCTCATCTGTAAAATGAGCTGGAGAAGGAAATGACAAACCACTCTAATATCTTTCCCAAGACCAAAATAGGGTCAGACATGGCTGCAACAACGGAACAACAACAACATCTGCCAATTGATGATGGGGGCCAGTTTTCTATGGAGCTAATGATTCTCCCCAATAGGATGAACTCAGTCATATGACTGTTTTCTATTTTTTATTATGTTTACTTGCAGTTAGGGAAAGGAATGAGCACACTTGTCTTAAAGGGTCTTAGAAGGAAATTGTGCTTACTTTAAAACCATTTATAGGTTTCAAAAAATGGCTAGTAAAAATTTTTTATGATTCTTAAACTCAAAAAAATTTTTTTAATTAATCTAATTATTTTTAATATTCACTTTTAATTTAGTTTATTTGACATACTCATTTTTCAAGTTGTTTTGAACTCTATGGATTCATTTTAAAAATCAGCTTAGGTTTTAAGACCTAAATCAAACTCTTGTCTGCGTTTGAGTAATTCCTGCTCACCGCTTTGCTCATGAACCAGTTTATTTATGTAGGCTTTGACATGTGGAGGTTAAAAAGTAGAGTTGCTTGAGTTTTCTGTGAATTCTTGAGGAAATCTTACTTTGTCCCCACAACATGATAATCTGAGATCCCAGGGATCCTGATAAGATTGATACTCTGCCTGTAGTATAGTAGAATGAGTGCTGGCTGTAAAGTCTGAGGACATGGGTTCAAATCCTATGTGGGGGAAATAACCTTGCCTTCTTGAGCCTCAGTTTCTTAATTTGTAAAATGAAGGTGTTGGGTTATATGACCTCTGAGTTTCTTTTAAAGTCCAGATCTATGCTCTATTTTTTTTTTTTTTTGCTGCTAAACTGCAATATGATTGTTATCCACACCCCAGGCTGGGATTAAGAGCTCCTTGCCACTACTACATTTGCTGGTTAGTTTCCTGAAGAAATCCCAAGTTCCATTAAGGAACCACTCTGTCTTTCAGTGCAGAGCCCTGGAGAGTTCTGCTTTTGTCCGCAAGAGTAAGAAAAGACTATCATTTGGGCATGTCTCACTTTATATGATAGATGTCATGTGGAAAAGTTGGAAAGGCCCTCTAGGTCCTCAAGTGTGGCCCTTTGACTGAATCCAAACTTCACAAAACAAATCTCCTTAATAAAAGGATTTGTTATGTGAAACTTGGGCTCAGTCAAAAGGCCGCATCCAAGGCCATAGAAGGCCACGTGTGGCCTGGAGGCCCAGGTTCCCCACCCCTGCTCTGGCCACTGTGCTACTTACCTGTCTCCTATGCATGGACCTATTTTAAGGATTTCTATGTATCTTTGTAAAAAACAAAATAATCATTCCCCAATTCAGCTTCCTCAGAGATCCTGATTTTTATGCAATGGATTTGTTTAAAGTGAGGAACATCTGTACATTATTGTCTCCCCTGATTTGGAAGAAGTCCATTGATACTGTCACTCATTTCCACTGACTATATATGGAAGACTGGTTTAAGGTGAGTACCTGAAAAGGCCTTAGTCTAAAAGGGCCGGGATCTCCCATTGCATCCTGGGTCATCTCCAGTCATCCTGGCGAATATCAAGAGACGGCTCCAGAGGAGAAAGTGAGGCTGGTGACCTTGCACAGCCCTACCTACTCAAATCAAAGTCAACCGCAAGTCATGTCATCATTTCCCTGATGCCATGGTCCTCTTCGAAAAGGAAGGACAAACACAACAATAAGGAGGACTCATGATGTTCTGAGAACGGGCTTTTGGTGAAACTGGCCCCAAGGGATTCTGATAAGATTCCTTTCTTTGTTGCAGCCTTTGCAAGAAGAGATAGGGGCAGCTAAATGGTAAAGTGGATGAAGCACCAGTTTGAGTCAAAGACTTGATCTTTCTGAGTTCAAATCTAGCCTCAGACACTTACTGGCATGGCAAACTATTCCCACACCTTTGCCAAGAAAACCCCAAATGAACCCATGAAGAGTCAGACGCAACTGAAATTGCGGGAAAAGATGAGAATAAGGTTTAGACAGAGCTGTCCTTTCCTTTCCTCACCTTGCCTTTATGATCTGACAGTCTTTTGAAAAAAAAAAGTAAGGACTTGTTAATATAGAGAATCATTAGCTCCACAACAAAACCATCTGGAACGCTGAAGGAAAGGGGCATCATGATTGAAGGAATTTTCTGACCCACTAAATTATGGCAGAGAATCCATGTTGTTTCCGTCTTTGATACTGAAAATCTTTCTGAATGTCTGAATCATGGATCATAGGAATTAAAACTGGAAGGAACCATGGAGATCATCTAGCCAAGCCCCATCCACTTACAGATGAGGAAACCAAGACTCAGAGGTATGAAATCAATTGTCCAAGGGCACATTGATAGTAAATAAGTAGCAGAATTGACATTGGAATCCAGGTCCTCTGCCCATCTAAATCCAATGCTCTTTCCCACTGTGACAAAGTAGAATAACATACATCCATGTTTGGTTTTGGACTGGTTATTATTCTATGTCAAGCTCATTGAATAATATTGTAAATTCAATTAATGCAGCAATTAGGTAACTATCATATGCAAGCTGCCATGTTACTTTCCATGCTCAGTTTGGGATATTGTGCCAGCTGGTATCGGCATAGATATAGAGGGTGGTAGGGATTGGGCTGAATGGAGACTGACTCCAGAAAGTCCTCTGGAAGTGATCACTATTGCTAGCATCGCTGCTACCACCACCATCATCATGAGTTTTCTTACCAAATCCCTAACTAGTTTTCTTCTGGTAATCTCCTCTTCCTAAAAATGAAATGTGAACAGACTGTGAGATCAGGGACCGTCTTTTACCTTTCTTCTCATCACCAGTACTTAGCACAGTGCTTGGTACATAGTAGGTACTTAATACATTTATTTATTTATTGACTGACTGACAGAAAAAAAATCAAGTTAATTGGGAGTCTCAGCTAGTTGGGCTCTTGTTCACCAAGGTTTCAGTGCATCACAAGAAAATATTTGGTAAGTTACCTTTATAAGCATTTCCTTGGTGATCTGGATTACTGGAATAAACATTTTCTAGGCTAAAAGTTGCTATATAAAATCTTAGTTCTGGAATAAAGCTCACTTGAAAGATGCTTTTTAAGCTGCTGAGTGTATTTCTGAAACCAGCTCATTTCCAGGTGCTTTCTTTACTGCCTTGGGGCTTAAAATGTAATTTACAAAACAAATTTTGAGGCATGCACTTGGCAGTGAGTTAAGTTTGAAGCCCAGACTTGGAGGTATAGCCACATACACTCCAATTGCACTATGGTAAAAACTGGGGGCAAAGATGAAAGAGACCAAAACATGTAAACCACTGATTTGAGAAAGACTTCCATGAAAGTTTAGAGAACTTAGTGGTAGTGCTGGGATTAAGAAGCAAAAGTGATTTTTGCTATATTATTTGCCTCCAAAACCACACAGAGTAGTTTTTCCATTTCACTTTGGGCTTAGAACCTCTGAGTTCAAAAATAAATTTAAACAGAAGTGTCCCAGCTATTTGATTTCAAACAGTTCCTCTCCCACCCCCACCCCCAAAGATCACAGTGTAAAGTAACACACAACCACAGAAAATGAAAGTCCTTGTCTGATAGGACTATTTATCGTGTTCTCTTCAGACAGAGAAACAGACTATCCCAAATCATAAACAAGGCCCTGTAGCTGGACTTTCAGTAAAAGTGCTTTTCAAACATATGCTAGAAATCATAAAATTAAAAAAATGCAAAATTACGCATGGTTAAGGAGACCTCATTCAGCTTCAGGGAAGAGAGAAACTCAAAGAGGGGGGGGAACTACACATGGTAGGGCAAAACATTTGAGAAAAGGTCAATGTCTGGTTGTTATTTTAATCCTGATTTTGTGTATTCATGTGACAGCCCTTGTCTCTCTAAATAGCTGTCAGCCATAGCTACTTGTTTCTCAGAAGCAACTCTCAGTAATCAATGAATATTAGAGTATGGTTTCAAAATACTTTGTTTTAGAATACAAAGGGGATCTGTGATTTCTCTCAATGTGGCAATCCCCTCCACCAGCACAGATGCACCTATCCTGAGGCATGTAAAGGTGAAGTAGCTTACCCAGGGTCACCCACTTAGCCTAAGAGGAGAGCCACCCACAGCTTCCTGATCCTAAACTCAGCATGCCACACTTGTGTTTTGCCATGTTTTGATTGTTTTAGTAACGTGAACAAAAATGTTGTCAAACATATATAGAAGAAACTGTGGAACTACAGATTCAGAAACAAGTCATGAGGGTGTGTAATGACAAGCCACTCCATCACGGGGACATAAAGTCTATGGAAATTTACCTGACACATTGACTGGTATATCCCTACCACAATCAAAATGGGAAAACAGACATTTGAAACCAAAGACAAGGAAACTGTGTTAGCATCTAGAAATCATTCTGCCTTCTGGGGCAGAATGTAAATGCTGTCCTACTGAATGGGGTTTATAATCCTAATTTCATAGACATCTGTTACAAAATTCCTCCAAATTCAATTGTAATTAGCCTTTCCTCTATGCCACAGATTATGAGTGTATGTTGGGCCCCATTTGATATTTTCCTCCATAATTCAGCCAAACCCTCCCTGCACGGTGTTTTACTTCTATTAAGGCCCTGTCTCAGCCTCGTTCCAAGTATTTCTACCTGACTGTGTTCCTTTGTATTTATTTTGGCAATTGCATCCTCTCGTGTTTGGGAGAGAGGAAATAGCTCTGTGCTTTCTAAATTGCTAACACTAAGGGGAGCACTTAATCTTTTAGAGTATCTTAACTAGAAATCCAACATCAACACACGTGTCAGAAAACATATGAAGTCTTTGTGCTGAAATTTGCTGAAACAGTGATTAATGCTTGATATACAGCGCACCTAATGAGTGGAAATCACATATCCAAAGTGGTCGACTTTGGCATTTACAAATCAGTCTCTGGTGATATTGGCATAGTTTCATGTGCCACTGGATTGGTGCTTAATCCCTTGCTGTTTGGTCCCTATAATTGACCTCATGAAAATGACATTTTGTGTGTGATGTCATCTATGTAGGCCTAGTGAAACCATTTTGAGATGTTTATCTGGTGTTAAGTTTGTATTGGGCGATTCACATACTCTGCTGTCCATGCCATCTTCTGAGCAATGCTATATATCTAAAAGATGGCCAGTTGAGGTTAGGATGAAAATAATTGGTTCATTGGGGTGTTGACTAGCGAGTCTCTAATCTGTGGGTGGCTGGAGCTGAACAGAGCAGGTTAGAGACAGGAGAGTCAGAAATCAAACAGAAGTTTAATTTCAAAGTGAGGGAAATGATGTCATGTGCCAGAGTCCCACCCCTAGTGGGCAGACCCACTTTAGTGTGACGGAATCTTGATTCATATACTTGTGGCTGGACAAAGAGTCAAACAATGTAGTGTAGCAACAATAGTGAAGAATAACAGCAACAGGTTGTCTAGTGACAAAAAGTCCGTTTATAGAAGGGTTTCATGTCTGGTGCTGTTAGTGCTTGCCCGCTCTCAGGGACCATCATTTCCAGAAGGTGAGTGCAAAGGACTGCTGTTAGGCCAAGCTCAGGGCACAGCTTGCTTGCTGGGCCTTAGCTCTGGAAAACAGGGTATCCCCTAATACCTTGACAAGGGGCAGCTGGGTGGCACAGTGGATAGAGTGCTAGGCCTAGAGTCAGGAAAACTCTTCTTTCTGAGTTCTTCAGACACTTACTAGCTATGTAACCCTGGGCAAGTCACTTTACCCTGTTTGCTTCAGTTTCCTCATCTGTAAAATGAGCTGAAGGAGGAAATGGCAAACCGCTCCGGTATCTTTGCCAAGAAAACCCCAAATGGGGTCACCAAGAGTCAGAAAAAATGACTAAACAACAAAAGGATTACAGAGGAATAGAGGACTGGCTTTGGAGTCAGGAAGACGTAAATTCAAATACTGACTCTGATATATATTAATTTTGTATGAGAATAATGGGCAAGTCAATTACGTTCTTAGGAAACTTTCTAAGACTAGAGATTCCAGATGAACTGTCACACCCCATCTATGGAGAGAGTTTTCATACAGAGAGTTCCTTGTGCTGTTGAAATCAGAGGGCTATACCAAAAAACAAACAAACAAAAAATACAACAAAGCCCAAACAAACCAGATTCAATTAGAAACCTTATTGTAACCAAGCTTTAACCCAAAGCCAATTTTTTTAAAGGCAAATTGGTGATTCTTTAGTAGCTCTCCATACCTACCAACCTCTATCTCTTGTTCTCCTATCTCTATTTTAATGCCTTTTTTATCTCCCTGTCTCCCCAAGGGTTTGCTTTAAATCCTGATCCCTACCACTAGGTACTCTATAACCAAAAGACTTCTCTTTCTCAGGTGGAAAGTTTCTGTTTCCAATATGAGGACCTCTGACCACCATCACAAATGGGGCTTTCAGAACCACCTCCATTCAGTGTAAAGAAGAGAGGACTAGTATACAAAGACATCAAGGGACCTGGGTTCTAGTCCATGTGACAAGCCATTTGATTTCTTGGGGCCTCAGTTTTCTAATCCTTAAAATTAAGGAGTTGAACTAGTTGATCTCTTGGGTCCCTTTTATCTGTAAAATTATATGCCTTTTAAGGGAAGGGTTAGCCTAACTGAGGCAATTAACTATTTTGATTTAAGTATCCTCTTTCTCAGAGGACCTTAATCACTTTACAGATTCTAGATTGTTTATACGGTTGATCCTCCACTTTTTCCCCTGCAAATTTGACCAGGATAATATCCATTTAAATTCTCCCCATTTGCACCTCCAATCCAAGATCTAAGCCATGTTCATTTCTAGTTCTATGTCTTGGCTTAGGCCATTCTATTCAGAAATGGCACCCTTCTTCTCCTTCACTTGTCTAAAGCCTACTCATTGTTCAAGGCCCAATTCCAGTCCCACTTCTTCCACAGGATCATAGAGTTGGAAGGGACCTCTCACACCATGTGGTCCATCATATACCTAAACCAAAGTACTCTATCACATTCTCAACAAGTTGTCACATAGCCTTTGCTTGAAGAAGTCTAGCAAGGGGGAAACTGACTACCTCCCCAAAAAGTCCACTCTACTTCTAAACAGCTCTAGTTCTTAGATTGTCCATACATTGAGCCTAGATCTGCCTTCCTGTGACTTCTATCCATGGATTGTACTTCTTCTGGGATCAAAGAGAATAAACTTAATTCTTCTTCCAGAAGGCAGATGACGGATGACAACCCTTCAAATTCTTGAAGAGAGCTATTGCGTCTTCCCTTCTCCAAACCTAGCACCCCCAGTTCTTTCAATCTATCAATTTAGGCATGGTTTGGCTCCAATCTCCTTACCATCCTGGTCATGAAGCATTTCCTGACTTCACACTGACCTTTCTGTTCTGTGACCTACCATTACCACATAGCTTAGAATTTATCCATTCATCCTCACTTACATAGGGCGATTTTAATTAAAGGTGAAACTCCTAAAAGGAAGCTTTTTGCAAGAAAAACACCAAACATACACACAAACACATATGTGTGTGTATATATATGTGTATATGTGTGTGTGTGTGTGTGTGCGCGCGTGTATGTGTACATGGGAGGTAGCTAGGTGGCTCAATGGATAGACAGCTGGGACTAGAGTTGGCTTCAGACACTTCCTAGCTGTGTGACCCTAGACAAGTCACTTAACCACTGTTTGTCACCAGAAAATGAAATGGCAAATTACTCTGGTATCTTTGCCAAGAAAACTCCATGGACAGTATTGGAGTGCCATGGTCCATGGGGTCACAAACAGTCAGACATGAGTGAGCAATAACATCTATACTCATATATACATATACACATGTATGTATAAATACATATACATTATATATATACATTATAGGTGTGTGTGTATATGTATGTGTGTATATGTATGTATATATGTACACACACACACACACACACATATATATATATATATATATATATTTATTTCAGGAGACATACTCCTGTCTTTAATAAATACCAGTTGATGGATCTATTCATGAACAACTCTCTTCCCTCAAGGATTTTGCCAAGATTGTACTTGAAAACAACATTTTGATTGTAAGCCACAAATTTGTTGCTTCTGAAAGGTACTTTAATCTTTCAGACTTATTAAGTCATATTTCATTTCTCTTTGAGAAATATTTATTGTTGCTCATTGATCTTCAGTCACAAGAAACAGCATTGCCACTGACCGGTCTGATCCTTAAGATGGCACACAAGGAGCTCAGAGCCCAGTGTGTGTGTGTGTGTGTGTGTGTGTGTGTGTGTGTGTACATGTGGTTTCCCCCAGTAGAATATATGCTGTGCTATTTATCACCTATATGACCTAACTATATGACTTCGGTTTTCTATTAGCCCTGGCTTCCTCATTTATAAACAATAAAATTGTTAGGATCTAATGAGAACACACATATGTATATAGTATATATCAGTATATATTTTTTTCTGTATGTATATGTATGTATATTTCAGAATGCATATATTTCCTGCACAGTGCTTTACTTCTGTTCAGGCCCTATCTTAGCCGTGTCTCAAACATCTCTACTTGACAGTGTTCCTTTGTATTTATTTTGGCAGCTGTATCCTTTTAGGTCTGAGAGAGAGGAAATAACTATTAATATAATATTAACTATGTAATGACATTACATAATGTGATATGATTTTATATAATATAATACTGTACTATATTACGGGGACTGGACCTGATTACCCTGGTCTGAGAAACTTGAAGGTAAGGGAAACTCCCTGCCCCGGCGCAAGTCAGCATTTTCTCTGCCACTTAGAATCAAACATTTACCCTAGGTGTTCCTCTGGCCCTCCTCATTGAAAACGTTTCCCTTGGCCTACTAGCTTTCTTTGTTTCTCCTTGGAGTTTTTTTTTGCATAAGTTGTTTCACAAAGGTTTTTGAAGCCTTTTGCTGTTATACCACAGTTATTTCCTTTACATATATGGTTTCTCACTTGTTACAAAGAAAAATAATTATGCAAAATCAAATCCCAGAAATGCATCTGACAGCATATGCTTTGCTGCGAGGAGGGAGGTATCTTTCATCTTCTCTTCTTTGGAACTGAGCTGCATTACAATCAAGCAGAGTTTGGCTGCTATTTAGTGCTATTTCTCTTGAAATAATTGTAGCCATTGTTTATATGGTCCTTCTGGTTCTGCTTTCTTCACTCTATGTCAGTTAATTCAAGTCTTTTTGTATTATATCTCTTAGAATTCCTCATATGGATATTGCAATGGCTAGAACGTTGAACTCAGAGTCAGGAAGACTCAAATTCAGAAAGGTTCAAATTCAGTCTTAGATACTTACTACCTGTGTGTCAGTTCCCTCATCTGTAAAATGGGGATAATCATAGCACCTACCCCCCAAGACTGTTGTGAGGATCAAATGAAATAATATTGGTGAAGTGTTTTGTGAAACTTAAATAAGTGCTAGCTATTATTATTTATACTCGACACAATCAGTTCAGTCGTCCCTCAATCCATGGGCACTCTCTTTTATTTTTCCTGCCACATGAGTGCTGCTATGAATATTTTAGCATATGTGAGGCTGTTCTTTCTGCCATTCTTGTCCTTCAAGTATCTACCCAGGAGCAGGATATTAACAAGTTTCAAATATTTGAACCAATACACAGTTCTATCAACCATGTTTTAGTGTGTCTTTCTTCCTGTTTGTTGTTTAGCCCCAACACTTCATGACCCCATTTGGGGTTTTCTTGGCAGAGATACCGGAGTCATTTGTCATTTCCTTCTCCAGCTCATTTTACAGATGAGGAAACTGAAGCAAACAGGGTTAAATGACCTACCCAGGGCCATACAGCTACTAAGCATCTGAGGCCAAATTTGAACTCAGCAAGATGAATCTTGTTGACTTCAGGCCTGGCACTCTATGCACTATGATGCCACCTAGCTGCCCTCTTTCTTTCTGTAGCCTCTCCAATAACAGTTACTTCTCTCATGATCATCTTTGCTACTTTGAGGGATACAAAGTGAAACCTCGGAGCTATTTTCTTCTTTCTTTCATTTGGGATTTAGGGCATTCTTTCATGTGGTTGCTGATAATTTGCAATTTTTCTTTTGAAAATTGTTTATGCATATCTTTTGGCCACTAATCTTTGGGGAATGGCTTTTGGTCTATATATTTGTGACTCTTCCCTATATATCTTAGTTATCAGATTTTTAGCAGAGACATTTGATGAAATTATTAATCCCACTCAAAAGTTTCTCTTTTTATTTTATCTGAATTGATTTTGTTGATGCAAGAGCTTTAAAAATTTTTATGTAATTGGAATGTGTCTTTTCCAATTTCCCCAAATAATTCTGGTCAAACGGGGAGTCTTTCTCCCTGTGGTCATTGTTCTTAGGCATTATACACATTTTGAAGAGTTTCTGTATTTCTATTCCCTGTACGCATTCTTGACTTCCTCAAAACCTGACTCAAAACTCACCCTCACTATGAAGGCAATCTAAGTAGTATACTATGCATATATCTATGGTAGAATGGAAGAACATACAACTAGAAATTGAGAGATGTGGTTCTTGTGCCAAATCTGCTGCTGACTAGCTGTGTGACCTTGGGCAAGTCACTTTATCTCTTTGATTCTCAATTCTCTAATCCATAAAATGAAGTGTTTGGACAAGATGATCTTTGAGGCTATTTTCAACTCTGAAATTTTATGCTTCTGTATGCTATTAACCTTATGTAATTCTCTTATCTTTACTCACAAATGAGTACAAATGGATCCATATGTTGTCTGTCTTTTCTCACCCTAGATAAAAAGCTTTTTGACAGTAGGAACTTTGAACACAGAAGTAACACTGTATAACTGTAGTAGGAAAAGCAATGGATTGGTTATCAGGAGATTGAGATTCTGGTCCAGGCTTTGCCACTAGCCTATTTTATGATCTAGGGCCCTGCCTGGACTCTGAAGGTCTCTTCTAGCCCTAAGATGAGAACTAGTGAGCACCTAGTATTATAATTATAGGCACTCTAGAGAAAACTTTCACCAGCTTGATGTTCATCTTCTGAAGGTCTCTACGGTCTAGGGAAAGAATTCTGTGGCATTTCACCAGAGACTTCTTTCTAGACTGATGCTTCTAGGACAGAAATAATACTTCGTTCCATTGTATTTGTTCTAAAAAGCTTCAGGTGGCTGATCGCCAGGAATTGAAAATTGACAGAATCATAGTATGTTAGGGCTAGAGGAGACCTTTAGAGGTCACCTGGTCCAACCTTAACATCTTGCAGATGAGTAAACTGAAGCCCATAGGGGTAAAATGACTGGCTCTAGATCATAAAATTCCTGGTAAGGAAACAAACTCCCTCTATGAATAGAGGTCAGCCTTTTTCTCCTACTTATTAGGATTTGGAGTACTAAAAAGTTAAACGATTTTAGTAGTATACTATGCATATATCTATGGTAGAATGGAAGAACATACAACTAGAAATTGAGAGATGTGGTTCTTGTCCTAAATCTGCTGCTGACTAGCTGTGTGACCTTGGGCAAGTCACTTTATCTCTTTGATTCTCAATTCTCTAATCCATAAAATGAAGTGTTTGGACAAGATGATCTTTGAGGCCATTTTCAACTCTGAAATTTTATCTTTCTGTATGCTGTTAACCTCATGTAATTCTCTTATCTTTACTCACAAATGAGTACAAATGGATCCATATGTTGTCTGTCTAGTCACAAGTCAGTCTATGTCTAAGGCAGAATCTGTACACAGGTCTTTCTGGCTTTGAGGCCAGTTCTCTACCTATTATAGTATGTTGCCTTTTTAGAACTACGTTATGTTATTATTATGTGCCATTATGTAATGTAATGTTATGTTGTTGTGTTATATTGTTACATCATACATTATGTTTTACCACATCACATCAAATCATGTATTAGGCTCTGAGAACCAACGAACCTATTGCAGTTATGAAAAGTATAGAATTTCAGAAATGAGGAGTTTCAGAGGCCGTCTAGTCAAACCCTTACCTGAGCAGAAATCACCACTGCAGTATCTTTGACAAACAGTCAAAAAGGCCTCTGCTTGATGACCTCCAGTGCTGAGAAACTCACTAAGTCTGGAAGCAACTAATTCCATATTTGGACAGCTCTAATTATTAGGAATTTTTCTTTCACTTCTATCCAAAATTTCCTTTTTTTTTTTGGTACTTTTTGCCCATTAGTCATAGTTCTGGACCAAACAGAACACATAATCTTCCACAGCACTTCATCTTTGGAGACAGCTCTCAGGTCCCCACTTAGTCTTCTAATTTCCAATGAATATGTCCCAATCCTTCAACTAATGCTGATGAGTCCCCTCCTTTAGAGATTGCCCTTCTTTGGACACTTTCTAGCTTTCCAATAGCCATCCAAAAAATGTAGTGACTCAATCTGGTCATAGCACTCCAGCCACGGTCTGACTGGGGCAGTGTACAGTGAGGCAACAGCCTCTATTTTCCTGAACACTAATGCTTCTTTTGATGCAAACTTTAATCACGCTAGCTTTGGGGGATTCCTGTTACACTATCGACTTCTTTGTTCTTTTATTAAAACCCCCAAGTCTTTTTCATGTGAAATGTTGTCTGTCCACATGTCTTCATCCTGTACTTGGTCAGGTGATTTTAAAATATCTACCAGGTTAGAACTTCTCATTTGCTACAATTATATTTCATTTCATTAACCATGACTCGCTGTGTCAAACTATTAACCTTTTCTTCGATTACAATGCTGTTTTTCAATGTATTATCTAGCCCAGGAGTGGGGAACCTGCAGCCTTTATCAATTGCTTTGCTAAAAGTTCAGATTTGTTTTCCATTTTGCAGTCCCTGGATTTGTTTATAATTCTGTCAATAAGATAAATTAGGTTAACTTGTTATAACTGATTCCTGATTAATTCTGTTGATCCATAATGATGACTGCTTTGCTTTCTAAATGCTCACAAACTGTCTCTTTGCTAATGTGTTCTAGAATTTTGCAAAGAATTAAAGCCAATAATTCACCTTTTCTCTTTTTGAATATTGGAACAGCAACCCCACTCCCATACTTAATCTTGTAGCATCTCTTCCATTCTTCACAGTTTTTCAGAGATCACTGACAATAGCCCAACAATCATATCTGCGAGTCCTTTCAGGACCCTGGGATGTAATTCATCTGGGCCTGGAGATTTGAACTTATTCGAGGGCTGTTAGCTTCTGTCTTATTATTTCCTCAGGCCCAGTGGTTTGGGCCTCCATTCTGCTGGAGCTGGTCAGTGACTTAATGGCGGCAGTCAACAAAAGAAGGGGTGAGGTGGCATTTTTGGTATCAAACAAAATCTGAGTTTCCTTTTGTGATTTTATTTCCTCCTTCAAGTCTGACCTCAATGTTTATTTTTATGTTTCTTTTAAAAAAATTCTCGTGACCTTTTGTTTTTACACCACAGTAATTTCCTCTTAACCATTCCCCACCCCTACTATTGAACCCTTCCTTATAACTAAGAAAAATTATTTGGCAAAGCCAACTGACCCAGGAACTGTGTCTAACAATGTATACATTCTTCCTCTATCTTCCACCTTTCTGCAGAGAGAAAGGACCTGTGTTTTCCCTTCAGGTCTCTAGGACAAAAGTTGCTTCTTTTCATTTTATCCTAATTTCTCCCGTATACAAAAGTGTGCCAGTGGTGGGAGGTATACCATATAGTGAGTAGCTGGGAACTAATAAAGAGTATGGTTGGAAGAGTTTAATGGTTAATGATAGCCTTAAAAAAATGACTTCCCTGCTTAAGATGGATTTAAATTGGGAGAGTAATGAGCCAGTAAAGAGATGTAGCTCAGTAAAATGGAGATAACACTGTATAGGTGGATAGGCAGAATATCTGAGTTTGAGACCTGGTTCTGCCAGGGGCAGCTAGGTGGCACAGTGGATAGAGTGCTGGACTTGGAGTCAGGAAAATTTCTCTTCCTAAGTTCAAATCTGGACTCAGACACTTACTAGCTGTGTGACCCTGGGCAAGTCACTTCATCCAGTTTGCCTCAGTTTCCTCATCTGTAAAATGAGCTGGAAGAGGAAATAGCAAAGCACTCCAGTTCCTCTACCAAGAAAACCCCAAATGGGGTCATGAAGAGTGAACAAGTGAACAATAACAAAATCTGTCATTAAACTGTGTGACTTTGGACAAGTCATGTTATTTGTTTAGTCTTTAGTTCCCTTATTTGTAAAAAGAAGGGTTGGAAATAGATTGTTTAAATGCTCCCTTTCAGCTCTGAATCTGGGATTCTAGGAGGTGGTGGCTGCATTCCAGGTGACAAAGGGTTAATGATTTCAAGGAAGGACTGAGGTAGAAAAATCTCCCACTTAATGGATCTGCAGGGCTTACTGGTGATGAGTTCCAGCTGAAGCTCATTATAAGGGGCAGGGACCAGAGTAAGCTCTGCATTAAGGAAAATAGAGCCACCTGGGACAAAGAAGAAAGACTGTGCAGAAAACTGTCTCCCTGTCAGTGATGGGCAGGAGGCACAGAAGGGTAGAATAGGCATATGAGGCTGGCTCTTGATATAGCAGGCTACTCAGCTGTCAGGGAAACTAATTTGGACACAGTGTTTCTTTATTAGCCTAGGGTGGGAGTGGGAGTTAACCCCAAAGAGGCACATTTGGGGTCAATAGGTGCTGCCATACAAGGAGGTTGGGGGTTGAAGGACTTTATGAAGATGGAAAGGAGAAAGAACTGATAGTTATGCAAGTGATTGGATGAGAGAGGCTAGGGCCTAGAGACGATGGAAAAACAAAGAAGCTTTCCTTGTCATGGGGGGTGGGAGGGGGACATGCCAATGGATGGTAAGTCCAAGTAGTCAAAAAATGGGTCATGAAACTTGGTCAGTCATTTCAATTGTGTCTAACTGTGACCCTGTTTGGGGTTTTTTTTTTTGGGAAAGATACTAGAGTGGCTTGCCATTTCTTCCCCTAGCACATTTTACCAATAAGGAAACTGAGGCAAACAGGGTAAAGTGACTTGCCAGGGTCACACAACTAGCAAGTGTCTGAGGCCAGATTTGAATTGAGGATGATGAGACATCCTGACTCCAGGCCTGGCACTCAATCCATTGTGCCGCCTAGCTGCCCTTTAATGAAACTTAAGATATCATAGAGAGTTCTTAGCACGCACGCACACACACACACACACACACACATGCTCGAGACTCAAAATAGTGCTATCACAAGTCCAATGACCATTTTGTTTTATTTGGGCCACACTAAAAGTTTCCAGTTTAAAAGAAAACATAAGGAGTATAGTGTAGTCAATAGAGCATTAAACTAAAATATTTCAAAACCTCTTTTTGAAATAAAATAATTTTGAGGAATGAGTATATGATTTAGGGAGCAAAAGACTAAAAACAAATAAAACAAAAAACTGAAACAAAACCAGAGGCTCTGTGGTACAGTGGGAAAAAATGTTGGGATCCATATTGGGAAGGCCCAAATTCAAATCCTGGCTCAGCTGCTTACTACTTGTGTGACCTTGGGCAAGTCATTTTAACCTTTGGACCTCAGTTTCCTCAACTGTGAAAGGAAGGGATTATACTAGATAACCTGTACATTAATGATCTTTTCCAGGAATGAAAGATGTCAGGTGTATGTTATCATCTAAAATTATGTGGAACGAGGGCAATGAGGTGACACGGTGGATAGAGCACCAGCCCTGATATCAGGAGGACCTTAGTTCAAATCTGGCCTCAGACACTTACTAGCTGTGTGACCCTGGGTAAGTCACTTAACCTAATTGCCTCTGGAAAAGAAAAAGAAAAATAAGTAAAATTATGTGGAGCCTTCCTCCAGTTGCTCCTTCCATCTACACTTCCTAGCTATTTTTATTTTCCCACTGCTAATAATTTACCAAAAATTTACCAGGGTCTTCAAGGGGGTTTCCACTTTCCAAAATATGGAAAAATGTCTGTATTTTGAGTTCATTTCTGCCTGAAAGTATTGAACATGTCTTGTCCATAAGGCATTCTTCACCCACAAAGGGACTCAACCTCCCTTGGCAGGTTTAGATCTGTAGGTGGCTCAGAGGGAAGGCAGTGGGTAGGAGATAAGGGAGGAGTATTTTTGGAGGGAGGGCACTGGAACCCAAAGAAAAATATTCCTAACAAGATGGGGTTGACAAGAGATGAAGGGAAACTAATACTCACACCTGAAAAAATGAGCAGTAGTAGTATATTGACTTACATGGTGTGGTCCTTTATTCAGTACAATATGAGTTCCTTAGGGACAGGGACTGCTTTATTTCTGTTTATTACTCCAGCACCTAGCAGAGTTACATATAATGGGAAAGAAGGAAACAAGCATTTATTAAGTGCTTACTACATGCCATGCACTGTGCTTTGTGATAGGTGCTTAATACATGTGTGAGTTAATAAATAAATGGATAAATGAATAGTTCCCAAAAAGCTCTGGGGCTTCCTGGTAGACACAGATTCTTGTAACCAAACTCCCTTGCTATGTACAACATACTCCTGGAAGGATGAACAGAACAAAATCAAATGTGGGGCAATACGGTGCCACAAGAAAGGCTTGGTGGCCTGGGACTAGAAAGTCTGGGGTGACCGAGGCTCATTCCAAGCAGTTTTTGGTCCCATGCTGCTAAAGAACAGCTGTGGGAGAAAAGACAGAAGTTTCATGTTTACGTTGGCTCCCACTGTTAAGACTTTTCATGTCTAGTGCGTTGTGAGTAACGTTTTCTGACTAAGTTATCTGATAAGTCACCAAAGCACCCGGGTAATTAAAAAGTGGGTGGTCTGTGATGAGGGGTAAACAATATAATTTATCTGTGGTCCTTTCAGTTCCTGCTGTTCTAGTGGGTTCCAAGTTCACAAAGTTCATTCTGTATGGAAAACTGCCGCCCTCCATAGCATCCAATGAGTTAATGATGCTAAGAGCCAAGTCCAAGGCTCTCGATGTGGCTCCACTGTGGCAGGGTGGGACAGCCGAGCAGCACCCACAGTTCTTGGAGGCTCCGTCTGGCAGGAGTCATGAGTGGACTCCAGATGCAGCCTGTGCCTTCAAAGGACAGTTTCTGTCACGCTAGAGCTGATGGAAAAATGACTCAAAGCATCTGCTCATGCTTGTTTTGGATCCAAGTCCATCCCAACAAAGTGTCCTGGGATGGCCACTTCCATGCTGTGGGAAGGAAAGCTTCCCCAGGAACCTTCTCTATGGAGATGTTCATCACATGGTGGTAACACAGATGTGCTTAGAACTCAGTAGCATATCGGAAGTCAGTTATGAAAGAATGTCCCAAAAGGGAACTGGCCTTGTGGGTCAGGAAGAACTGCTTGCTGGGTGACTATGGATAAGTCCCTTAAACCCTCAGTGTCCCAGATATCTCTTTTAGATGATAGATTATGGAAGAGTTGCTGATCAGCTTTAGAAGAGGGAGTTTCCACATGAGCTGTTCACACTAATAAGGTCATAGGTCTGGACTTAAAAAAAATCAAATAGTTACCTATTACATTGCAGATAATAATATATTATTTAAACATTTATTTTTAACATTAATTTTTTAAAATTTTGAGTTTCAAATTCTCTCTTTCCTTGTAGTCCTCCCCCCCCTTAATTGAGAAGGCAAGCAATTTGATATCAATTATACATGTGAAGTCATGTAAAACATATTTCCATATTGGCTATGTTTCAAAAAAAGCTAGAAAAATAAAGAAAGTGGGAAAAAAGAATGTTTCAATCTTCACTCACAGTTCTTCAGTTCTCTTTCGGGAGGTGGATAGCATTTTTCGTCATGGGTTCTTTGGAATTGTCTTGGATCATTGCATCGATTAGAGTAGCTAAGTTTTACACAGTTGATCATCCTTACAATATCGCTGTCACTGTGTATAATGTTCTCCTGATTCCATTGCAGGTAATACCTGGCAAACACTACTTCTAGCTGACTTGGGAATGAGAGGTTTAGGAATCAGGACTAGCAGGTGGCTGGGGGAGGTACGTGGATTATATAAGTTTATCCATCTGCTACTTATGTCTAGAGCGCTTAAACACATATGCCTGGCTTTGCCTGAGACTAGAATTATCATTCATAAGTAGTTGCTAATAGATACTGCTTTATTTAGGCAAAGAAAAAGTATAATCTGCAGTTTGGACATGTGCTCTGGCCCTGCTAAAGGGTGTGTGTTACTTAGTAGTTGCTTGTTGGTCCCTGTGTCTGGGGAGGTTATGTTAATATTTCAGAAATCAGGATCTAGTTTTAATAGTAGTGTCAGCTAAGTGGGATGATGGATAGAGCACTGGACCAGGACTCGGGAAGACTTGAGTTCCAATCCAACTTCAGTCACTTACCAGCTGCGTAACCCTGGGCAAGTCTGTTAAAAAAAAATCTGTTTGCCTCAGTTTCCTCACCTGTAAAATGAGGAAAAATAGCACCTATCTCAAAGAGTTGTTGTGAGTAGAAAATGAGATATTTGTAAACTGCTTGATAAACCTCAAAAAACTAGATAAGAGTTATAAAATTGTATATACCCTTTGACTTGGAAATACCACCATTCGGTCTGTTTTCTAAGGTGATCAGGGAGAAAGGAAAAGAACCTATATGTTCTAAATTATAGCTATTACGATGATGATTATTAATAGCAGCAGCAGAAGCACCAATTTAAATACGAGTGATAATGGCAATGTAGACCTACTTTGAAATGTCTTGATAATAAGGCATCTTATCCTTGTGTAAGAAAATAGAATAAGACTCAATTTCCATTGGCTGTAAAGATTTATGTGCCTATTGCAGAAAGGAGGTTTATATTATTTTTGTTTTTTTTTGTCAAATCGAAATGAATTTGATAAATCTAGGAAATAACTATCATGATATAGAAGTAAAATAAAGTAATGCTTTAATAGAGTCCAGGCAGGGCCTAGTTAAATCAGCTTTGGCCAAACCTAGATCTGCCCAAGCTGAGGCTTATTTTTATTCCCTGTTCTTCATGTTGAATCTGAAGGTAAAATAAATGGGGCAACATTTTAAAATTCATCATTGATTGTAGAAACACATTATTTAAACCAAACAATCTGCTAACAGTTCATTGTTCAGTAGAAACTTTTTAAAATGCTGACTTTTGTGGGATTAGGATTGACAAATACCAGCCTGAAAGACCGCCATATTAGGTTTTTATTGTAAATAGCTTAATGCAAATAAATATTTATGGGGTATATGCTTTGGGGAGCGTTGTGGAAAAGTGACCAATCTTGAAATCCAGAAGACTTGAATGCAAGTCCTACCCTTATCAAATGTTAGGTGTGTGACTATGGAAGTTAAATGACTTAATCTTTTAGTGGCATTGACAGTTCTTAAAGCTGTTAAGGGTACAGGTTAATGGTTGATTTGCATTGGTGGAGGGAGATTACACACCAGCATGTGGTTGAAATCACAAATTCTGCCTATAGGCCCAGAGTCCCCTCTGGATTTGCGCACAGTGGCTTCTCGTCTCCAATTAAACCATACATTCATGGTTCATAACATAATATGTTAGTGTCATAGCTGTTGTCTCAAGAGACTTAGAGGGCAGCCCTAGCATACAGGGTGCCCCCACCAATGCTATGTGCAAGGGCTTTGTATATTAAAATCATGCAATTAATGACACACACAGATGATTGTATTTGGTAGCTTGACCAAAGTACCCTGATTTCAATAGTCTGTTTGGATGAAGAGCTTTGCTATTTTCAGAGATCTGGCATTCAATGGGATGTGGATACTCCACAGGGCCATTGATGACCTTTCACCCTATGGGATTCATATAACTCCTCCCATAAATATTGGGGGTAGGGACCCTACATGCTGGGGCCTTTCTTTAGATCTCTTGAGACAACAGTTGTGACATTAATTTATTGTGTTATGAACCATAAATGTATGAGATTATTTTAGACAAGAGGCTACTGTGGGTAAGTTCAGATCTTGGCGTTTATTTTTTTACTCCTACAGACACCCAGTTTGATTTTTACTCCAGGTCCTCGAGTTGGCTACTTCGTTTCTTCAGATCACAGGTCTTTGATCTGTTCTGTGAATATTCTATTTTTCTGATTCACTTAGCTTGGAAATGAAATGTATCAACTCTCAAACAATGACATCACATGGGAAAACCAGCATTAATCCTTCAACATGGAAAAGAAGTAATGAGGTTAGAACTGGGCAAGCAGAGTCCCTGACACCCTGTCCTCCCCCACCCCCACTCACCCCTAGGATCCTGCTCATCATAGGCACCAAAAAGTATTAAGAAAAAATGAAATATGTAGAATAAAGCAAAATAACTATGAGTGACCTGAACAACCAAGCAAGTGTTAGCTCATTTCCATATTGGAACTTCTGAATATATTTCCTCAGGCTTCTCGTTTCCCTCCTGGCTGAACTGAATTTTGGACTTCTTTGAATTCTCCATAATGCCCCTGTGCCAGGTATCTCCCCCACCCCCTTTCCAGGTTTATTTTGTGGGTTTTCCTTCCTTCCATTGTTGTGATTTGGGGTGCTGGGAACCTAGAAATGCAAGGGTAGAGGGGGTCTGCCTTGAAAGAATTAGACCACTCAAACCTTCTTTCAATCAGAGTAGTGAGGTTTTATTATAACACCAGTTAGGTGGGCAAGATTCCTAGCAGATGTGCTATTGTATGGCCAATAGGAGCAGGTGAGATTCTAAGAATCTGCACTATTGTATTGCCAGTAGAAGTGGGCAAGATTCTAAGTGAATCTTCAAAATTTAATGGGGAAAATATTGGTACTTTTATACAGAAAAAGGGTGAGTGAAAAGATCTTGATGGGACTAAGGACTGGGGTGGGCCAGGGGTAAACAATGAAAAGAGTTAAGTGGTCTGAGAGCTACAGCAAAATGACAGTTTAAAAGGATTGAGTATCTAGGTGGACTGGGATGGACCAAATGCCTCAGGCAAGATGCCAGTGACCTGAGCTGCTGAAATGTGTGGGAAAATTTAGAGGTTGGGGGTCTTTTCCTTTTAGAGGTCCAGGTCCCATCCCCCCATCACCATTAGATTATAAGCTCCTTGGGGGCAGGGACTGTCTTTCTTCTCCATATTTGTGTCTCCAGCCCCTAGTATCTGCCACATTGTAGGTGCTTAACAAATGTTTGTTGATTATTGACATCTAAATTAAACCAACTGCCCTGGATTATGTGATTTGAAGGTGGTCCCAAGGTAGCAGGTGGTGGAAGCGTAATGTGATGGTCAGCATTGGGTCTCCACTCCCAGCTCCCACAGATGAGTGGTTGAGGCTTGTCTGTCAAAATGTCATTCTTCAGCAGGTAGCACCACCACTTGTTAAACATGTACCAGCATATCTCTGGGAGAGGGTACCCTCTAGCTGCTGCCCGGTCAGCTGGGCTCAGCCCAAACAAGGGATTCTGGGTTGGGGGAGGCAGAAACCATGCTTTGGGGACAGTATGGTTGTGGCCCATAGGCTCAGCATGGTTTTTCCATCTGTTCCATGTGTTCTAAGAACTGCCTTGACTTTGGATCCCTGTTGCAAGATGCTATAGATGTATCCTTCTGTGGGATTCTCAAAGTCCCCTTTCTATAGTGGAGAAATCCTTATCATCACCACTGTCTTTGTCATCGTCATCATCATCATCATCTTCATCATCATCCATTTACATTACACTTTGAGGTTTCCAAAGTACTTTACATATGTTATCACATTTAATACTCACTACAACTCTGGGAGGTAGGTGCTATTATCCCTGCTTTAAGAGGGAGGAAACTGAGGAGAATAAAAGCTAAGTGCCTTGGCCAGGATCGCATTTCTGATAAGGGTCAGAGGCAGGATTAGAATGCTGGTCTTCCTGTCTCCATGTCCAGCAGCGCTCCCTAAACTATGACAGCTAGATCAGACATCTCAATCACTCTTTAAAACTTTGGAAGTAGTCAATTTAAATCTGGAAACAAAATTTTTTTTTGTTCTCTACTGTTTCAGAGAGGAAGGAGGGGGACTAAAAGTAATAAGTATAACCTTCAAGGAGGCAGATTTCACCTCAGTGTAAGGAGCTATTTAGATGCAGCTCAGTTGAAAGCAGGTGGGCCTCTGACTCATGCTAATTGTGTGATGGTGGACAAATTGCTTAAATTCTCAGGGTCCTAGTTCATGCTTTTCCAAATTATTTAGATAGTGCCCCTCATCAGTAAAAGAAGTTTATTTGTAAATTGTACACATGTATTACTATACTAATATGTTACATTAAGAAACATATACAAAAATACACATTAGAGAGGAAATAAAGGTGAAATAAGCAATTTAATAACATTTACATAATTTATTAATGGTACAAAAACTTTTTGCTCTCACCAAAATATCAATTTAAAAAATCTTCAAATGTTGACATTAGTAGCATATTCTATTTTCTGAGCAGTTAATTTCTTTTCTTTTCCTATATTTGCATCTTACAATTTCTAGTATGTCCCACACTGGCTGCTTAAAAATTCTAGTTGCTTTATCTAAGTTCTTAATATCTCACAAAATAAGCCACTATGTCCTCAAATTTGTTTTTAAAAATATAGCATTACCATTAATGTTATTGCTGTAATTGTAATAAACTTAAATTTAAAAATTCTCCTGTTTAAAATAGGGACAGACTGATGATTGCCATCAAAGTGTGCATGTACCCTAACTCATCTTATTGGATGACAGTGTCTTTATTTAGGACAGTGTCTTCTGTTATGTAATGTTACATTAAAGGCTGGGTAGTTTCTACATAGGCCAGAATATTTTAATTTTGTACTTTTCATGTTTGTGTGTGTCTAAATATTGCAAAAAAAATAGTGCAAAAAACTGTAATGTAATTTTTAATATGAAAATATTGTAAGTCTATCAATTGAAATCTAAGTTTCACTTGATTTAATTTTCTGAAATTGTAATTTGATGTATTTTATATAATTTTATTGTTTTGATTATTAAAATTATTTTAATTTCAAGTGCAAAGCACTTTATAGATATATTATCTCATTTGAAACTTAGAATAACCCTGTGAGGTAGGTGTAATTATCCCCATTTTATTGCTGAAACTGAGGAAAAGAGAGGTTAAGTGACTGGTCCAGAGCCACATAGCTAAGAGGGGGAGGATTTGAATTCAGATCTTTTAAACTCCAGGTCAGCATTCTATCTATTATACTATTAAGCTGTCTTTCATAGTGTCTCCATTCTTGGGCCCTTTATGGCAGACAGCACACATTGAGATAAGCTTTCTGCAAATTGGTTATCTCTGTGAGATTTCTTGTGAAAACTTCTTAGTGCAGGCCCTTCCAGACATGCTATCTCTTTTGAGTAAGAGAGGTTTTTATTCTGATGGTACACCAACCTTTCCAACTATTTCCAAGTGACAATAATTCTTCTAGTTTTAAAATCTAAATCACTCTGGGTCATTCACAGCTTTGGCTCCACAAATTCTAAGTGCTATCTCTGTTCCAACCCAAAAGGTAGGCCTGAAATCTCTTTCACAAGTGGACATCATTTTAGATCCTATGATCTGCATGTCGAAGCAAAGGGAGAAGGGCCTATACCCTTCCCCATCTTAGAAACTGGACTCCATTCTACTCAGTATGAGGAATTGTTGAGGTTTAGGGGTGCTGGGACCCCAAAATAGCGGTGTGGAATGAATGAAGGAGTTAGAGCCTTGAATGAATTAGTGCCAAGCCTTCTTTCAGCCAAAGACAAGGTTTATTAGAATACCAGTTAGGGTGGGCATGAGTCTAAAAATCCACCATGTTGGCCAGACGCTTAAGAAATCTAAGTACTTTAATGGAGACAAGATGGATCTTTTATACAGAAAGACTATGGGAAGGATCTAGGAGTGTCCAAGTAGTCTGGGGTGACTGGGAGGTAGCAGAGAAGGACTGGGTGCCCTGCTCAGGGACCCAGACCATGTGGCCAGTGGAGAATGGGGTCTAGATGGGATCAAGGGTGGGAAGTACCTAGGGCTATCTGGAGGTAACAGACAGTGAAGGGCTGGTCTGGTCAGAGGTAACAGAGATCAGGAGACTGGATAGAGGCTGCAATGAAAGGCCAGTTGAGAGGATTACTGGGAAGAGTCTGTGCCTCGGGTGAAGACTTGAGATTTGACCATGTGGGAAAATTCAAGGAGAGTTGGGCATGGGGGGTGGGGAAGGGTTTCTAGGGCCTATACCCTGTCAGAATCATGCATTCATTCCTGTTTGTTCCCTCAAACCCTCTCCATCCCAATATTTGCCACTACTGAAAAATGGGAAGTGCTTTTTTGGGTTAAACAATGATAAAGTTCTGCAACAGGCCTGAAATTCAGAGAAGATAGCTTATCTGCAAATATAAACTAATAATCTTAAGAAAGAAGACCCCTTGGAGCTCTGTAGGGTAGTGAGGGCTTTTTTTTTTCCTGTAAAAATTTGCTGTGTTTTCTATGTTCTTGAATAAAGCTTCTGCTGACCTGTGAGGAGAAAAGAAGTGAGAGCTTTGGTTTCTCATAATACACGGATAGGATTGGTTCCTTGAAGCGTTTTCCTATCTCCATTTGTAAGACTGAAATTTTCCCAATTTTACTGGTTCTCAGTGGAATCTGTAGTGTATATTCTTTTTCTTAAGCAGCTTGATAGTCACTCAACCTTTCTTGGCTATATTGAAAGATAATTATGTATCTTCCTCTGTGTTTTGATTCTCCATCCCATTAATATCCATTATTACACTTAAGTTTTAAACTTAAAAGTTGATCACCCAGAGAGGGGGAGAAAAAATCCATCCCCTGTATTTTTGTTGGGATATGTAAAAGCTGACAAGTCCTAACTTCAATCCAATTCACTTTCTTGCAATAATATCTGTGAAAAATAATTACTTCTGAAATGTGCTTGATGGGCATTTCATCTGGGAAAGATTTTATGGGGAATGGTTAGCCTTGAGAAGAGAAGACTAAGAAAGGAAAGTAGGCAGTGCTTTGGGTAGAGTAATGGACCTTGAGTCAGGAAGACCTGAGTTCAAGTCCACCCTCAGATATTAAACTAGCTGTGTGACCCTGGGCAAGTCACTTTATCACTGCCTCAGTTTCTTCTTCTATGAAATGAGGATAATAGGATCTACTTCCCAGAGTTGTTGTGAGGATAAAATGAGGTATTTGTAAGGCGCTTGGCAAACCTTAAAGTACTATATAAATGCCATCGTTATTGTTATTAAAGTATTTGAAGAGTCATCATCTGGAAGTAGGATTAGATTTATTCTTCTTGTCTCCAGGGGAGCAGGACTTGGAACAGTGGATGGATGTTGCCCAGAGGGAGATTTAACTTTCATGTAAGGAAAAACTTCCTAACAGTTAGAGGTTATCTAAAAGGTGAATGGGCCTCCTTTCATCTTTCTGCTGTCCAGAAAGAGGTGATGGGTTTGTCCTCACCAAAGGTCTTCCAGCAGATTCTATATTGTCAAAATGATACTGGTTTAGGTGTGGGTTATACTGGTTGACCTCTGTAGTCCCTGCCTGGGCCACTAGGTGGCGCCATACTACACAGAGAGCCAGGCCAGGAGTCAGGCAAACCCTAGTTAAAATTCAGCCTCAGATGCTTACTAGCTGTATGACCCCAGGCAAGTCACTTAACTGTTTGCCTCAGTTTCCACATCTGTAAAATGAGCTGGGGAAGGAAATGTCAAAGCACTCCAGTATCTGCCAAGAAAACCACAAATGGAGTCATGAAAAGTTGGACATGATTGAAAACTGAACTGAACAAGTACCCGACAACTCTGATTCTGTGACTCATTTATTCATTGGCTCTGTCATTGCTTGGATGATATGAGTGTAGATTTCATGCTTACTCTTTACATTTGTGAGAAAATCGGACCATCAGTTCATCCTGTCTTTTCAGTATGTCTTTACTGTGGCTTTACAGGATCCAATTTGTAAGTCTGTAAGGTCTATCATCCTTGTCACATGACCTACTTGGTATGACTACAGGTATATACTTCATTCAATGTGTTCTTCTCAAGGCCTTATTAATTTAAATGAAGAATGTTGGCTTCCCTGTTCCCACTTATCAGCCAAGGACTACATATGCTTTTATAAATAAGGATGATGATGAAGTACTTTAGCACTTTTCAAAGCGTAGAGTATGAAATTTATGATAAGAAATAGAACATATTTATTATATTATGTAATTTATTATGTTATGTTAATATAGGAATATGTGTAAATTTGTTTATGATGTATTATTTAATAATTGAGATATCATATATGATTTATTATCATATAAATAGCAAATAAAGGTGATTGTAATACTTCCTTGCTGTATATCATAGAAGTAAAATACCTATTTTAATAAGAATGTGGGTTTGGTTACAATTTTTTTTTAAATCTTGCAACTTGTGAGAGGCATAATGCTTAGCTTGGATTTAGTATACTTTAGTCTTCCAAGCTGAGACATAGGATGGTCCCCTGCTGCTTTTTTTTTTTTTTGCTACATTGGGGTCACAGATCCTGGAGTCTCAGAATAGAAGTTATGATTCACTCCAGCTGGTTTCCTGTCTTCTTTGGGTCTGAGTAACCACAAGTCAGCAGGCAGTAGCTTGGAGTCTGCTGTAGAAAGGTAGTTCTAACAAGAAGTTTCCTAATAACACTGTATAGATCCTACTTGTTATTGGAATAATCTCGGTGGTATTTATCTTGGTGTGTCTAGATGTGTATGTATTCATGGGCATATACAAGTGAAACACACACACATACACAAGCAAGCACAGAGGTATTGATGGTGTTCATTACTAATACTAATTGCATTGAGAGATGCATTGTCAAGGAATAGGGAGTTAGCCCAGCTGTGCACATCTGGGCTAGAACACATCTGGAATATTATGCTTAATTCTACGCATCAAAATTTTGAAAGATATTTGTAAGCTGGGCAGTATCCAGAAGAAGGCTTACCCAGATTATAAGAGGACTAGAGACTATGCCATTTGTTTGAAGATCTGCTGAAGAAACTGAGAATGTTTAGCCTGATGAGACAGAAGACTTTGATGGGGGGGGTGGAAGGAAGCAGAAGATGGGATCTGATAGCTGCCTTCAAGGATCTGAAGAAGAAAGGCATGTTCTGCCTGGCCCCAGATCATTGAACAAGAAGTTATGGATGATAAATAAAAAAATAAACAAACAAACAAACCCACAAACAAATGAAAACAAATGGGCAGTAGTTTGATTTAAATGGAAAAAAAGTCCCTAAAAATTAGCACCATCCAAAAGTTGAATCACTGCTTCAGGAAACGGAGAGCTCTCTCTAACTGGTGTTCTTTAAGCTAAATGCAGATGACCCAGTACTTGGGTATGAAATAAATGGGATTCTTGGTCAGAGTTAAACTAGATGGATTTTAAGGTCCCTTCCAACTCTGTGGTTCTCTGATGCACTTGCTATGTTGAGATCCTTCTCTTAAGCTAGAATTTATTCTGATTTAATGTCTAGACTGAAATTTGGGGTTTTTTCTGAAAAAGTGAGATTTTATTCTCATGGCTATGGGGAATGTAGAACCAGTTTGCCAAAACTTAGCTCTTTACGTAGTGGGCACCAGTTTTCTCATTTTCTTAGAACATGATTTAGCTAAACATCTCCAAGGCATATTGTATTTCCTAAATTCATTTGAAATGATGAGTTACCAAAAGGATGAGTGGGTAGGTGGATAGAGGTCTGGGTGTACAGTAAGGAAGACCTGAATTCAAATCTCATCAGAGACTCTTGCTAGTTTTATGAGCCTGGGCAAGCCAGCTAACCCTTCTCAGCTCCATCTGTATAAAGGAGGTAACAGTAGCACCTGTCTCATAGGGCTGTTGTGAGGATCACATCAAATGAGATCATATGTAAAAGATTTTGTAAACCTTGAAGCTATATAAATGTTAGCTGTTATATTCCATTTCAAGTTGCAGACAGATGCTGCCTCCATAAAATTTAAAATCAGACGATAGATATCAAATTCAGCTCTTAACTGGGGAAAATTCTCTGGTGGTCTTTTCTTTTTGCCTTTGGCACAGAGATTTGAGCCATCCGGCAATATTTCTTTAGCAGTAGTTATCTGCGCAAGAAGAATGCCTGGGAGTAGAGATTAAACTCCAGGTGGAGGTTAGAGTGTTGGGAAAAAATTTCTAACCTTTGAAGCAAGATTGCTAATCCGTTTTTTGCTCCAACCATTTAGCTTCCAAAACTGAGTAGCCCTCCTTGGGGTCCTTTCTAAAATCCTGGACAATTAACAAGGAAAAGTCTTTGAATCATTGTTCTGGTGGTGGCATTCCTAGAATTATCATTCTAGTAAGGAGGAGGGTTTAACCGCACAAGGTGTCATGCCAGCATTGTCCATGAGATGGAGACCTTGTGCTACAAAAGAGTTAGCCTCTCTCTCTCTCTCTCTCTCTCTCTCTCTCTCTCTCTCTCTCTCCCCACACACACACACACACACACACACACACACACACACACACACATACACACACACAACTTTTCACAGTACTATAAGACAGTAATTTCCTCATTCTTTAACCTCATATTCAGGCTAGGGCACATGGATTTCCTCCAATGTTTATATTTCATACATAGTCTTGAAACCAGTTGTTTTGAAAGCTTGTCTTCCTACCATTTTCCCAATGTATTATCTGTATCTACTTTGTCACTGAGGCTAATCTCCTCTATCTAATCTTCTCTTATAAAAATAAATTGGGGGTACTGGGAGGGGGGAGATGGGGACTTCTTTACCATGTCCGGTGCTTGGAAATCTATTGTGTATTCAGAGTTCATCCTAGGAACGGCATATCAGCTAAAGTCATTGAAAGTTGCTTGAGTGTGGAGGGCAGCCACAGAAGGCACAGCAGCCAAGAAGAATGTGTCCCTTAATCCCAGGGCTGTGAAAGGAACCTTGAAGAGGTCATCCAGAGTATTCCTGGTTCTCTGGGCAGACCACCCCTAAACCAGGAATAATTTCTCTAACCTTGAACTTTTGATATATTCAGACATAATCCTTAACCTTTAAGTAGGAATATTTTTCATGGAAAAGTTACTTCTACTGTTTCTAATTTCCTGAATGTTTCTTTCCATTGGATTCTGACATGAACAGTAATAGCTGATATTTGCATAATGCTTATTGTATGCCAGGTACTGTGCAAAGTACTTTACAAATATTATTTCATTTGATCCTTACAACAATCCTGAGAGGTAAATACTATTGTGATCCCCGTCTGATAGATGAAGAAACTGAGGCAAACAGAAGTTAAGTGACTTGCCCAGG
This sequence comes from Trichosurus vulpecula, assembly GCF_011100635.1. Taxonomy (NCBI): domain Eukaryota; kingdom Metazoa; phylum Chordata; class Mammalia; order Diprotodontia; family Phalangeridae; genus Trichosurus; species Trichosurus vulpecula. Next base: position 165,770,014 of record NC_050573.1, read on the forward strand.
GTCACACAGCTAGTAAGTATCCGAGGCTAGATTTGAACTCAGGTCCTCTTGATGCCAGGTTGGGTGCTCTATCCACTGTGCCACCTAGATGCTTCATTAAGATGGTCATTTCGTATTTGCTGAGATTTTGTTGTTGTGTTTCAGTCATGTTCGACTCTTTGTGACCCTATTTAGTGTTTTCCTGGCAATGATATTACAGTGGTTTGCCATTTCTTTCTCCAGTTCATTTTACAGATAAGGGAACCGAGGCAAACAGAGTTAAATCCTTGCTCAGGGTCACCCAGTTATTAAGTGTCTAAGGCCAGATTTGAACTCAGGAAGATGAGACTTTCTAACTCTAGGCCTGGCACTCTATAAATAGAGAGCTGGCCTCAGAGTCAGAAAGATCTGAGCTCAAGTCCTTACTCTGATACATACCAGCTGGGTGACCCCAGATAAGTCTTTTAACCTCTCAGTGTTCTTGGCAATTCTCTAAATTGCAAAGAAAATGCCAACCTGCATCAGGAGAAGGAGATTTCTCATCCAGGAGCTGCCTGTACCAACTAAATCACAGCTCCAATCTCTATCCTTATCTCCCTTCATTGTTATCTCCAGGCATCTTAAACAACTTGACGTTGATCAACCATTTTAAGCTCTTACTTTGTCCATAACACTCTTTTGAGGGTTAGGAGAGACATAAAGATGAAATGAGAAATGCCCCCTGCCTTCGTTCAAGTTCATAATCTAGTACAGGAGCTGGCAAAGTACAAATCTGGCCTGCCACCACCTGCTTCTCTATGGCCTGCCCTAGAGGGCAAAACCAGGCAGACGGCTAGATTTGGCTCTCTGGTCTTTTGGTGGGAATAATTCAAACAGTATAGTGAACTGTTTTATAGGAAGGAAAGTATTTTATCCGGTGGTGGGATTCAAATGAATTAACAACGGGTTCTCCACAAAACCGAGCTGAGGTGCGGCCCCCACTGCTGACGTGGCAGGCGCAGGCCCCGCCCCCGCTAACAACCAGTTTGCAAAATTCAACCTAAAATTAGGTATCGGTTCTACTGAACCACTGCAAACTGGCTGAATCCCACCACTGATTTTATCATTCCAGAAATTCATTTTTTTTTAAATGAATGACTGTCTGGATGGATAAAATTAGTCTAAATATTCTAAAAAATAATTTGGAATTATAAATTATTATAATATGTTATTGAATAATATTGTAAACTATTCATATTCTTTGACCCATCAATATACAATTTGGTGGACTTTGGGTGCAGAATATTGCAGAGCCTGTCAGACTGGGTCCCTCTGTTAGTTGAGTTTGTCTAAATTTTTGTTTCTTACAAGGGGCATTTAAACAGTTAGGGGCATTTTGGGAAATGATCCTTATGGGCTTGTGGTTTTCTTGGGGAGGGGAGGGGAGGAAGGAGGCATTAAGAGTTAAGTGACTTGACCAGAGTCACACAGCTAGTGTCTGAGGTCAGATTTGGACTCAGATCCTCCCGACTCCAGTACCAGTGCTCTGTCAGCACCACCTAAATGCCCTGATCTTTATGTTTTAAAAAGACATAAGGAAAAGTTGTTAATCTGTTATTTATTATTAATTTAAATAAATGAATCATGTTTCTTTTTTCCCCACTCAGGCAAAGTTTATTTTGTCAAATTTCCATTTGTTTTTGTCCATTTGCTGTGTATAGAATTAATAACATAGTGTTTGATTCACCTGGTCTAATTCAATGTCAGACTCTAGTAGCTTCCTATGTTTTAACATGGGGATATTCATTCCTTTCAGTCATCTATCCTGCCTTGGTCCTACCAAGTCTAAATTATGGAATGGCAAACAGGAAAACCAGTTTGTTTTAATCTGTAGTTTTTGCTTGAACCTTGATTTTCTCCCCCTACTCCAAAAATAAGAAGCTACTTTTTGAAGCTAACAAAAGCTTTTTTCCTTGAACAATAGTCAGTTGTACAGTTAGCAGCTGATCATAGGAATCCTAACATGCAGCCCTCAGCTAGGCCACTGAGGGGATCTATAGCAAGCATCTTATTTTCTGTATTTTATTTAGCTGATCTTAATGTGTTGGGCCAGTCAAAGCTCAATAGGCACCAGCCACACAGATATACATACCTTCTGGAGTTTATTGAATAGGGGTAAGGTAGGGCACGTGATTGTTTCATTCTTAGTTTTTGTCTCTCCAGTGCCTGGCATACAGTAGGTACTTATTAAATGCTTGTTTGTTGAGTGGTCAATAATCTAATTCACCTAATCTGGGACTTGGTAGTTTTCTTCTAGTAACATTTCTAAATGCTCAAAATATTCCAATGGATCTGGGTTCTCATTGATGAAGATATGCCCTCCAATGATGCAGATTGCAACTCATCCCTGCTGGCCTATCCTGTGGGACTCTTGTCCACTCCCTCTGAAAGGCAACCATACCTTGGGAGCTGCTGATCGATCCCCTTCCCATTGGATTTGCACTATCAGAATAACTCACTGTATTATTGGAGTTTGGGTAGTGAGTCTATTGCTTTCCCAAGTCACAGTTCTTTGTTGCTTCTCTAGCCACAGGTGACAAAGACAATTTTTCTCCAAGAGGCATGCCACATTAATAAATCCTCTTCTCTAGAAGACATAATTCCCAAACTCTAGAATGTGGGAACAAGACAACTATAAGGCTAGAGTTGTGCAGGAAAAATCTCTTTCTTCTTTTTTGTCCCCCAGCTGCCTTGGCTTTCAGTAAATTTTGTCATACACCAATTCAAAATGAAAGGAAATTGCTTCTGGAGTCTACCATTCATATATACAGAGAAAAGATTAATTTTGATAGATTAGCATAGTTATTTACCAAATATCTCTCATGCCCCTGACATCTTCTTGTACTCCCTAAGGTTACGTGCATGTTGGGAACCTCTGTTCCAGGTTAGATTCTAGGATTACATTGCCTAGATTATTAAAATCTACTCTTACCTACTTCCAGCACAGTAGCTTGGGGTTCAAGAACATTGTCCATGAGCTTCCTTCTTAATTTAAGTAGGCACACATGTCTGTTTCTGCCAAAATAATGTCAATGCCCTAGCTACTGCCATCTCTGAATTTGGAAAGTCCATTCTTAGGCACTCCCTTGGATAGAAGGGATAGTAAGGTCTCAGCTTTAAAACAAAAACAATTGTCTTTTTCTTTCTTTATCCCCTATACTTAATCTGATGCCAACTTTTCTTTTTTAAAATTTAAAGGTTTTACTGAAATAATAACAGCAAATGTCAATGCAACCAACAAAACCAAGTCTATTCTCAGTCCCCATGCCAACGTATGTGACTCCCACGTGTCTATCTCTTGAAGCCATTTCTAATTCAAGTGTGGGATGGGAGAGGGCCTATTAAGTTGTACAGGCTTCCCTTCCCTCAGAACAAGGCCCACATAGTTAAGTGTTTGTCTTCTGAATAGAAGGTAAAAAGGAAGTTTGAGAAAAAGAAGCCCCACTGGTCTATTAGCTTAATCATGCAAAAGGGTGGCCTTTCTAGGAGCTGGTTGTACCAATTCCCAGTTGGCCAATCATCTTGCTGTTGTCACCAGTTACTGAAAACCTCAAACTGAAGTTCCTTGTGTCCTATCCACAAGGAATCGGTAGGCATGCCCATATATGAGTGCTCATTTCTACCCCTTTCCAATTAGTGTAATCATAGAAGGTTCAGACTTTCGAATTGAATTAATGAATTAATCAGAAGTAAATTAGGCATGAAAAATTGCTTAATTTGTAGGGCTCACAGGAGCTTTGAGACATAGGATGAAGGCAGATGCAGGAAATACCTTGTGATTAGCTTAAAGAATCAAACACACATCTGGGCCTACGTATAACATGGCAGGCTGGTTTGGAATTGTACATCTTAGCATCAGGCCGTTCAAGTACTGGTTGGATTTGGGAGTGTAAAAACTCTTAACAAGGAATTGCTCTTTGTGGGAAAGGGGTGAGTTTCTCTTCTCCACATCTCCCATTTCATCGACCAGGTAATATCCCAGTGAACTCCAAAAAGTTAAAAGACTTGGACTTCCCATCAGCATCAGTAGCAGGGTCCTCAAACCATCAATGGCAGATGGCAGCATTTGCATTAGGAACTAAAGGCCACACCAAGGACAAACTAGACACATAGCAGCTTTAGGGAATGTGACCGAAGAGAAATATTGACTGTGAACTCTACAAAATACTAACCATCCAAGCTACACTTAAGGGGAACTGCATGAGAGCTTTATAAAGGGTGAAAAGACTCACAATAAGCAGGAGCTGTGAATTACCTTTGCCACATGTTCTTTACACATGTGTCCTACGATCTTTATACTTTAAGGGTAAGTAATTCTTCCTAGGTTCTTTGTGTGTGTAAAGAGAGAGTGTACTTCTGGTTTTGGGGGAATTATTGTAAAATTTTCCTTGGTCTACCTAATTAATAAATACCCACTTTAAAAGCGTATTCAGTCTGGCTTATAATTAATGGGGATCATACTTGTAGGGGCTCATGAGCAACAGCACTAGAAAGAACTGGCCCTTCAGGGTTATCCCTAGAACCTTCAGGGGAGAAGTAGTTTCCTCTTCTAGGGACCCAGCTCACCAATGTGTGTGAATGTTGGAAGTGCCCTGGAAAAGGCTACACCCATACCCTCCAAGGGGAGGTTTCATTCAGATGCCTTCAAACAAAAGCCTATGACCTGTAATCCCATCAAATTAACTGATGGCCTTGTCAAATTACATGATGAATTTATCAGGTTAATGCAAGGAAGGGATACTCATAAACTCACCTTCACCATAAAATCAAACCTAAAAGCAAAAGTTTAAAATAATTGTTTGTTGACAAAAAGTTATATTAAATATAGACTATAGAATAGCAAAAACAGCATCTTGTTTTCAAGTCTCTTCCTAATTTTTTTTTACTCCTGTGTTCACAAGTAGATTCTGTTGCTGCAATTAATTTGTACAGTATTAATCAGGTCTTGTGCTGGCTTCCTTTGTACAAAAAGTTGGACTAAAGCTATGTGAAATTATCATTATTTTTTAATGGGAGGAGTGTTAAGACTTGTGAGTACAGTGGTAGGGGGAACTTCTCATACAGAATCTTCCTCTACCTATTCATATCTATACCTTAGATTATAGAGTGTTCTCTGGGGCACTCAGAGGTTAAATGACACAGCCAGGGTCACACAACCAGAATGCATCATGGGCATAATTTGGAGGCTTCAAGGCTGGCACTCCATCAACATCCACTATTCCACACTGCCCCTTGTGTGTAATTTTTAGATCAATAATAGCTAATTTTCAGTTTACCAAATCATTATTTAGAAGAATGCAGCTTGATCATCTTTCAAATGTAGATACTTTTACTTCTGCTTCTCCATATTGGCTTGAATGGATTTTGCATTGATAAATGTTGATGATTGAGGGGTTTTTTTTGGTTTTAGTTTTTTCTTTGTTGTTTTTATTTTTTTTATTTTGGCTCAGATGCAGTTGATAGTTTTCATTTGGCTGGTCTGGCCTGTATTTATGTGACATGCTTTATAAAGATGTTGCTTTCCAGGTGTCTTTTTTTGTTATTTTATCATATTCATACAAGTTCTTTACAGAGAAAAAGTAGAGATGCTAGTTCACAGTATCTTAGAGAGTTGGGTACCCTTTCTTGAAGGAACTCAAGCATTGACTACTTTTAAATGATTAAAGAAGAAATATTCATTCAACATTCCATGGGAATAAAATTTTTCCCCCTCTTTTCTCTTTCAATAGCAGCATAATTTTAAATCCCACATCCTTAGGAATAAATTGCAGAGAGCTCTGCCTCTAGTCACCATCCCCAAAATTGCAGCAAGCATGCAACCTGGGGAGCACCCTCATATTCTAGGCCCCCAAGCACCACAAGGGCTGCTGGTTGCAGTAGCTCTGCTTATGATCTTTCTTTAGAGGCCTGCATTACAAATTAAACTATGGCAGTCTAAAGAGTATCGGCCCCCCTCCCCACTTTAATGGACTCCCCAGGTGATCTGTCTTGTTCCCAATTTTCATTGGAGAGATCTGAGCATGGAACTCTCATGCACACAGAACTGAATTTTAGCACCAAGATAATAGATTGAGGAATTTGCGAGAAATTGGTTCAGAAATCAAACAGACCTGCTGTCTGCCTGAGCAGGCTTTCTCCTGATTTCCAACCCAAACATTGAGAATTACTCCAGTAGCACAGCTTAGCCAGCTATGCTCAGGAGGGAAATATCAAACTGTTAGATGTAAAAACCTCAAGGGGAAAGAGTGAGTTTAGAAAAATAATGATTCTTCCAGGAGCCACCATCTACAGACTGTTTCTTTTACCCACTTTGTGGTTAAAAAAAATCATCCTGGCCAAAATTAAAATTCAACAAACATTTATTAAGTTCTTATTCTGGACAAAACACTGTGTTATGTGCTTAGGGATGTCATCCTTGCCTTCTTGGAGCTTATGGTCTAGCTGGAGATATGATATATACACAAATAACTGTGATTAACAAAATAATGAATCAACAATATCCTGGGCAAAGTCAGAGCTTTAAAGGCATAGACAAAGATTCTTAATCTGGGGATTGGGATGGGGGTGGAGGGATACTTCAGAAGGTTTGTAAACTAGGATGGGAAAAAAATTAGATTTAATTTTTACTAACATCTATCTACAACAAGAATTCAAAGAAGGAAGGAAATAGTAGAATACAAACTTGTAAAAGGTAAGAACAGTGTTTGTTTTTTAATGTTTCTATGTATCCCCAGCACCTACCACATTGTCTGACACATAGTAGGTGTTCAATGAATGCTTGTTGAGTGAATGAGTGACCGAGTGAGAGCTGGCATAGATAAAAAAGGCTTCACAGAACAGGTAGAGTATTGTCCAGACTTTGAAGGATGGGTAGGAAGTGGAGGCAAAGGTGTGGAGAAAAAACATTCCAGGCATAGGGGCAGGCTGCCAAGGATGAGAGATTGAGACATTTAGGAGGAGGAACAAATAGACCAGTCTCGCTGAACTGTAGAGTGGGTGATTGGGAGGAATATATAATAAATTTGTGTTAGGGAGGAAGGCTTAACACTAATATTGTATAAATTTAATTTTGAGATAAAATGAGGCATTAGCAATCCATTGAAGTTAACAAAAGAAGGTTTACTTTACCCTAATGCAGCAAGGGTAACTAACAAGGATATAACGGCACTCTCTGAACTCATTTCCCTTTATCTCCATATGGAAATGCATCTAGTCAACAGGGAAGAATATAGTGACTTGCATAATCTTTAGAAACCCACCAAATTGGAGGGGTCCCAACTCCATATGAGTGGGAATTTTTTATACCCTTCGGTGACCAAAAGCTGAATCAAGGGAGGAAAGAGTCAATCAAATCCCAGGGATAGCTAGATGCTTCTGAGGAAAAAGAATCCCTACTGTGGGAAGCAGTGGAATCCTGGTCCTACCCCAGTTTGGAAAAATAGTCTGGAGCTTTACAGTGAAGGACTTTAAATGACAAACAGAAGTACATATATATGTGTGTATATATATGAACATATATATATATACACACACATACACACATGTGTATGTATGTATGTTTATACATATGTGTATGTATATATACATATCTATTACGTTAGAAGTACAAAAAAGTGGAGTCATTGGAGTATTTTGAACAGGGGAGTGACGTGGTCATGTGCTTTAGAACTATCACTCTGGCATCTATATGGAAAATGGATTGAAGAAGAGAGAGACTTAAGGTAGAGAGATCAATGAGGATGCTATTGTAATAGGATAGCAAAAAGAGGATGAGATCCTGAACCAGAGTAATGACCAGTGTGTGAATAGTAAGAAGGGGACAGATACAAGATATATTATGTAAGTAAAATTGACAAGACTTGGAAACCAACTGACTGTTCAGGCTGTGGGAGAGTCAGGAATCAAGGATGATTTTGAGGTTGTGAACCTGGGTAAGTGGAAAGATCGCAATTCTCTCAACAGAAACAGAAAAAGGGTGGGTTTCAGGTTTGAGAGGAAAGCAGATGAGCTCTGCTTTGGACATGTTGGTTTTGAGATGCCTATAGAATATCCAGTATATTTTCAATTTTGTCAATAGCTTCTTTGATTTCCAGGATTTATATATCGGTGACTAATTAAAATTTGTTTGTTTTCAAGGGTTTTTTTAGTCACATGCCTAGTTTGTTGATCTGTTCTTTTTTGTCTTTTAGTGATGAAAGTATCTCAAGGTCTCTCTGAAGAACTTTAGTATTGATTGTGAGACATGGGAGATGCTAGCCCAGTACTGCCCAGCACGATGTGCCCACATCGAAGAAGGCACTATGCTCTATGAGCAAAGCAGTCAAAGTAGCACCAAGTAAATGTGAGCTGCACAAAGCTAGAGACATCTCCAACCTAAATGATCAAATGGACTATTTGTGACTGACCTATAGTAGAGCCTTCTGAGCTCCTATTTGTTTCATCAGCCACAGACACATTTTGCCTTAACCCCAACAATGTGATGTCATTGGTTTTCTTTGAGTATGAAGGACGAATAGCAATAACCACTTTGGCTCCATCCCTGAAATATCTAATCTAAAATGTCCAATAAGCAGTTGGTGATGCAGGATTAGAGCTCAGGAGAGGGACTAGAACCAGACAAATAGATCTGGAAGCTATCTGCATAGTGACAATAATTGAATCCATGGGAACTGAGAGATGAGGGCTTAGGAAAGAGCCCTAAGGAACAAGCATGCATAGTGGGGACATGGATGATGTCCCAGTAAAGGAAACTAAGAGGATGTATGAGTAGAACTGAAAGATGTCTGAAGACCCCTGTGCTAGGTGCTAGCAGACATAGACAGTTCAAACAGTCTAGTTAAGTGTCTTTCTTCCTGTCTCTCAGACTCAAAACTTCCAAGTTATCTCTGATTCCTCTCTCATCTACATCTCTATTTGATCCCAAAGTTCCCAAGTATGGTTGAGTCTTCTTTCAAAATTCTTATTCATTCCTCCCTTTCCATTCCCATGGCACCTTCACTTGTGTCTAGACTGTTATGAGAGTCTCCCAACTGCCCTCTTAGGGGTCAGATTCTCCTTTTCTCTAACCCATTCTGAGCTCACCACCATGACCACGTTCATAGTCCTAAGACATGGTGTTAACCACGTCACTCACCTCCACACTAATCTCCAATGGCTCCCCATTTGCCTTCAGAATATTGTCCAAATGGCTTAATGGAAAGAGTGCTGAAGTCAAGGGGTATGGGCTTGAATACAGATTCTGCTACTTAACTACATGTATGACATTGGGCAAATTACTTAACTTCGAGGTCAAGGTCTCAATTCCTCATCTCTAAAATGAGGAGGTTAGATCAGAAAGAACATTTTTTTCAATTCTAAAGCTATCCTTTTGTTGTATTTCACAATTATTCTTAGTATTGAATGGGTATTTAAATCCATTATTATTAATATTTCATGTGTGTATGCCTTCTTTTTCCAACTAAATTGTGAGTTCTGCCCAGAGTCCTATGCTATTTTGTATACCCCACAGAGCTTTCTAGCACAGTATAGAAACTATATATTTGTTGACTTTAAATTTTTTAAAAGTCAAAGATAAAGGCAATGTGGTGTAGTACATAGAATGAGCTAGCCTCCTAACAGAAAGGCCTGAGTTCAAGTCTCACCTTTGACACATACTGGTGGTGTGATCTGGAGCATACCACTTGTCGTCTTGGTGCTTTAGGTAAGTAATTTTCTCATATTGTACATTGGTAATGACCACTCCTTGAGGTTGTTGCTGTTTTTTGTCCTTAATTCTCTAAGAGGACCATGGCATTAGGAAGGTGATGCCATGATTTGCAAGTGTATTGGATTTAAGGGAGGGAGGGCTGTGCAAAGTCACCAGCCTCACTTTCTCCTCTGAAGCCATCTGGGCCCAGTCAAAAGATACAGATCAGAGTGACTGGAGATGGCCCCCACTCCTGGTGGTCAGGGACTTTCTCTTGCCTCTGTTTGTATTCCCAGAGCTTAGCACAGTGCACATAACACAGTAAGCACTTAGAAAATGTTTATTAACTGATGCCTGAATCAGTAATGGGAGTTTATTCCCAGGAGTTTTTCATACTAATGAAATCTCTATCCATCTCTATCATTTCCATCTCCGTTCCCATCCCTATCCCCAATCCCTGTCCAATGATAGAGTAAAATAGTGATGGTACCTCTGATAAAAATGGGGCAGCTGCAGAAAGAAGCTAGATTTGGGGAGATTGGTGGGAAGGCCAGGAGCTCTGTGCTTTTTGGTACAGAAATTTTCCCTGATCACTGGACAGTGAGGACACTCCTGGAGTGCTTCTGTGTATCTTTTGCCCCCACAAATGCGGTTGACTTGGGCTTCTTCTCTGTAGCGACGAATGGCAGATGTTTCACAGTGGTGACTTTCTCATCTTGATTCTGCTATGTTCTCTTTGGTGCTGGGAAGACTGAACTTGATTAGGCCTTCTCAGGGGTGGTCGACATTAGAAAATTCCAAGGCTCCTTTCTGCTTAGAGGTAATGAGCGGCCTGGGAACCTTGCTTTTTCCAACCATGACGAGCCACATGGGGTGGAATTTCAAGAGTGGCTTTTCTTCACTGCACAGTTAGCATAAGATGCCTCCTTATTTATCACTTAAGTGTGATGACTCCCCCAAAGCACCACATGTCCCTCCTGACCACAAAGCTCCCCCATTTGTGGAACTTGGTCACAGCAGGGCATGCAGTTTGGGTATGTCATGGAAGAATGACGACTCCCTGGTTAGACCATGTGCCTTCCTTGTAGCCTGTTTACTTTCTTGGGCTGCCTATAAAAACTGTGAACCAGATTTTATACATAGAGGCGACCATGGTACTGTGGAAAGCACACTGTACTTGAGGCAATACACTTGGGTTCAGCTTGGCTGTGTTACCTCAGGCAAATCATTCTTCCCCCATGAGTCTTAGTTCCTTTATCTGTAAAATGGGGATGATAATAGTCTTATTATTTACTTGTCAGGATTTTTGTGAGGAATAAATGATATAATGCATATAAAAATTTTGGTTTTTTAAGTACTTTTTGACTTTATATCACAGTCATTCTCACTTGCCTCCTGCCAAAGAATCCTATCCTATGACCAAAAAGAAAAAAGAAAAAAAAAAACCCATCTGTCAGAAATTTTGTTTTAGAACATATACAATATTCTTTTCTAGTAGTCCTCAGGCTCCCTGCTTCAAGAGAAGAGGTATGTTTCATTATCTCTTCTCTATCCCTTTATTGGTTTTTCCATTACTCAGAATTCAACTTCTGTAAAGCACAACCTATATGGGAGGGTTGTATTTTTATTTTTAAGTGAAACCTGTGATGTCATTGGTGTAAGGAATATTCTGGGAAGAAATCCCTCTGCTAATGCAGTTGGACATCTGTTCTGCCACTTAGTCTTAGAAAGTTGTCTAGGGAACGGAGAGGTGCCTTGCTCAGAGTGACATAGCCAGTATGTGGGGAAGGTGGGATTTTAATCCCTGTCAGTCAATTAGCATTCATTAAGTGCTGTGTCAGGCACTGTGATCAAACCCAAGTCTTCCCAAACCCGAAGGCCAGCTACCAATCCAATGTGCTGTGCCGCCTTTTTAAATGTATGTTACGTTTAATAATGTTATTATGTCTAATTTCCTTTCACTGAAACAGTCCCCAGGAGGCCTATAGGCTATCCCATGGGGCATTAAATTCTCATATCCATTCTATTCAGCTAAGACTCTAAATTATCCCAATCTTTATGGTGAGAGGAAAGCCCTGGCCACTTTGATCATGGACTCACAGGTCACTGGTTTTCAGTAAAATGTTTGAACTAAACCCCTAGGTTTACCTCCGGGGTTTAGTTCATCTTTCACTGTGGCTCTCCAGGACTTTGTTTTATAAACTCCTTGAGACTTGGGACACTTTCTTATATATTTTGGGGACCCTCCTCAGTGTCCAAATCTTCACCCACAATAGGCAGTCAGCAAATAGTTGTCGAGTCAAGGAATGGGCCACTTACTGGGTATTTCTATAATGGGTGTTCCCCCTTTATGAGCATTCAACAAACATTCACCACTCAGCCTTTTCAGGGCCCCAGAGGACTGAACTGCGGGCCATGAGAAACAGTACCAATAAGTGGTGATTTACATGTTTTCTGGCAGCTAGTCTAGAGTTATATTGTGATTGGCAGGAAAATGGCCAAGGGCAGGAAACGAATCCAGATCCTTGTTTAAGATTGGCGTTCCCTGTATAAACCACACGGCAACTCTTGGGCTTCATTCATAAATAAGGTAGAAGGGGGACTCTGGAGAGAAGTGCAAACTGTAGTTCTTCTTTTGGCTGATATTAGCATTGGGATCCTTAGTGTCAGTGGCTAAGCACTGCCTGACACCCTCTTCATTCACTTTTCCCCACCCCCATGAACACCCTTGGTAATTATGCAATACCAACACTTGTTTGTTTACTGTAGGGATTTGTTTAAAGTGTCCCTGCTACCCAAGCCTGTTATCTCTGTCCCCATCCTTTGTGTTTGTGTAACTAAAGGGAAAAGGAGACAGAGTAAGGGCTGATGTCAGGGGAGGAAAAAACAAACAACTTCCTAACAATTAGGCTTCTTTTGTACCAGCAGACTCTGTGCATCTTTGAGTGTGGATGAAGAAAAAGAGTATATATTGACATATGTATTAATACATATATATGAATATCTATATATGTGGGTGTATATGTATATTAATATATATATGTATATATAGCTGTATATACATGTGTGAATCTCTATAAATGTGGATGTGTTTATATGTATGTGAATATATATATATATACATATACATAGCTACAAAAAAGGGCTATATAAGTTTTTTGGGGAAAGTTATTATGAATTGGGGGGTATTCATGGGAGACTTCATGAAATAGGTGGTATCCTCTTTTCAGACTATAAGTTCCATGAGAACAGGGAATTTAGCCAGATCCATTTATCTAATGTGATCAAAATTTCATAACTTCTCCAGAAGGCAATCGAGGGCTCTTTAATAAGGATTTGTTCAATGCTATTGTTCTGTTCAGCCAACTTCTACTAAAGACCTTTATAGAGCAAGAGATATGTGTGTTTATATGTACATGTATTCTGTACATGGAGACACAAATGCTTATATAATATGCATGCACATGCATATATTTACAATATAATAATATATACTTCTTCATATATACACATATACATGCATATATGTGCATATATATAGATACATAGAAACATATGTAGACTGGTTAATGGTGTGCCTCTTGGGACACACACACACACACACACACACACACACACACACACACGTATATATAAATATAGGAAACACTTTCTGCCTTTGTTCAAGATACTGGGACTGATATGATGACTGAGACATTAGTTCTTATAACTTCTTTAAAAAGAGTCAACTCTTGGCAATGCCAGATCTTAAACTGTATTACAAGGTGGTAATTATGAAAAATATCTGTTACTGGCTTAGGAATAGAATGGAAAATCAGTTGAACAGAGTTGATATATAATACACAACAGTAAATGATTATACTAACATTGTGTTTTATAAATGCAGAAATTGAAGTTTTTGAATAAGAATTCACTGGTAAAAATTGTTGGGAAAACTGGAAAGCAGTCTGGCAGAAACTAGGTATAGAGTATAGATCAATATCTTACACCATTTACCAAGATAAGGTCAAAATGATACATGACCTAGACATAAAGGGAGATATCACAAGTAAATTAGAAGAACATGGAATATGTCAAAGTTATAAATAGGAGAAGAATTTATGGATAACGAAGAGATAGAGAGCATTATGAAATATAAAATGAATAATTTTGATTATATTAAAAAGATTTTGCACAAATAAAACCAATGTAGCCAAGATTAGAAGAAAGCAGAAAATTGTGGGGGGAGGGATTTGTAAACAATTTCTCAGATAAAAGCTTCATATCTCAAATGTACAGACAACTTTACCAGATTTATGAGATTATAACTCATTCCCCAATTGATAAATGATAAATATGACAAATTCATATCAAAGGGTATGAACAGACAGTTTTTAGAGGAAGAAGTCAAAGCTACATATAATCATATGAAAAAATGCTCTAAGTCATTATTGATTAGAAAAATGCAAATTAAAACACCTTTGAGATACCATCTCACACCTATCAGATTGGCTAAAAAGACAGAAGGGGAAAAGGACAAATGTTGGAGGGTAAGTGAAAAAACTGGGACACTAAGACACTCTTAGTAGAACTATGAACTGATCCAACCATCTTGTAGAGCAGTCTGGAATTATACCCAAAGAATTATAAAACTGGGTATAGAGCTTGACCCAGCAATACCACCACTAGGTCTGTTTCCCAAGGTGATAAGGGAAAAAGGAAAAGAATCTGCATGTTCTAAAATATTTATAGCAGCTCTATTTGTCTTGGCAAGTAACTAGAAATTGAGGAGATGTCCTTCGATTAGGGAATGGCTAAATAAGATGTGATATATGATTGTGATGGAATACTGTGCTGTAAGAAATGATGAGTTTGTTGATTTTAGGAAAACATGGAACGACTTGCATAGAATAATGAAAAAAGGAAATGAGGGGAGAGGGTGGAGCCAAGATGATAGCTGGAAAGCAGGGACTTACTTAAGCTCTCCCCCAGGTCCCTCCAAACACCTGTAAAAAAATGGCTCTGAACAAATTCTAAAGTTGCAGAACTCACAAAATAGCAGAGAGAAGCAGGGCTCCAGCCCAGGAAAGCCTGGATGGTCGCTGGGAAGGGTCTATCGCACTGTGCTGGGAGCAGAGCAAGAGCACAGCCCAGCGTGGGCCGCACCAGGACTGACTAGACTGGGAGCTGGGAAGAACAGGCAGTAAGGCCCTGAATCATTGAGCTGTGGCAGTTACCAGACTTCTCAACACACAAACACCAAAGACAACAGAGAAGGTTAGTGGAAAAAATGCTAGAGTAAAAGGCGTGCATGGTCGGCCCTAGCCCTGGGAGCACGGAACTGGTGCAGCTGTAAGGCTGCTCCCAGAGCTCCAGCTGTGGTTGCTTCCAGCCCCAGGCCCACCCTGTGGGAGGCATTAAGTGGTGGATCAGAGCAGGAGTGCAGAGCCTGCTTGGATCTGAGTTGTGGTCCAGGTTGACAGTTCTTGGGGGAGGAGGAGCGCTGGTGTGGCAGAATTTGCTGTGTAGAAGTATCTCTGAAAACAGCAGCACAGCCCCTTAAGCTTGGGACAAAGTACTCTCTACTCTGCAAGCAGTCATACCCCGACAAAAAACTGAAGGGTCAAGTAGTTGGCTGGGAACATGGCCAGGCAGTGAAAATGCACTCAGATTCAGTCTCAGACTCTGGAATCTTTCTTTGGTGACAAAGAAGATCAAAACATACAGCCAGAAGAAGTCAACAAAGTCAAAGAGCCTACATCAAAAACCTCCAAGAAAAATATGAATTGGTCTCAGGCCATGGAAGAGCTCAAAAAGGATTTGGAAAAGCAAGTAAGAGAAGTATGGGAAAAATTGGGAAGAGAAATGAGAGTGATGTAAGAAAAGCATGAAAAACAAGTCAATGACTGGCTAAAAGAGACCCCAAAAATAGTGAAGAAAATAATACCTTAAAAAATAGACTAACTCAAATGGCAAAAGAGCTCCAAAAAGCCAATGAGGAAAAGAATACTTTGAAAGGTGGAATTACCCAAATGGAAAAGGAGGTCCAAAAGACCACTGAAGAAAATACTACCTTAAAAATTGGATTGGAGCAAGTGGAAGCTAGTGACTTGATGAGAAATCAAGATATTATAAAACAGAACCAAAGGAATGAAAAAATGGAAGACAATGTGAACTATCTCATTGGAAAAACCACTGACCTGGAAAATAGATCCAGAAGAGATAATTTAAAAATTATTGGACTACCTGAAAGCCATGATCAAAAAAGAGCCTAGATATCATCTTTCAAGAAATTATCGAGGAAAATTACCCTGATATTCTAGAGCCAAAGGGTAAAATAGAAATTGAAAGAATCCACCCATCACCTCTTGAAAAAGATCCCAAAAGAAAACTCCTAGGAATATTGTTGCCAAATTCCAGAGCTCCCAGATCAAGGAGAAAATATTGCAAGCATCCAGAAAGAGACAATTTGAGTATTGTGGAAACACAATCAGGATAATACAAGATCTAGCAGCTTTTACATTAAGAGATTGAAGGGCTTGGAATATGATATTCCAGAGGTCAAAAGAGTTAGGATTAAAACCAAGAATGAGCTACCCAGCAAAACTGAGTATAATGCTTCAGGGCAAAATATGGACTTTCAATAAAATAGAAGACTTTCAAGTTTTTTCAGTGAACAGACCAGAGCTGAATAGAAAATTTGACTTTCAAACACAAGAATCAAGAGAAGCATGAAAAGGTAAACAAGAAAGAGAAATCATAAGAGACTTACTAAAGTGGAACTGTTTTGCTTACATTCCTACATGGAAAGATGATGTGTATAATTCATGAGATCTTTCTCAGTATTAGGGTAGTTGAAGGGAATATACATACATATATATATATATACATAGACAGAGGGCATAGGGTAATTGAATATGAAGGGATATCTAAAAAAAATAAAAAAAATTAAGGGATGAGTGAGGAATATATTGAGAGAGGGAGAAAGGGAGAGCTAGAATGGGGTAAATTATCTTACATAAAAGTGGCAAGAAAAAGCAGTTCTGTTGGAAGGGAAAAGGGGGCAGGTGAAGGAGGATGAGTGAATCTTGCTCTCATCATATTTGACTTGAAGAGGGATTAACATACACACTCAATTGGGGTCTTACCCCACAGGAAAGAAGGGGGAAGGGGATAAAAAAGGTTGGGGGGGTGATAGAAGGGAGGGCAGATAGGGGAGGAGGTAATAAAAAGCAAACACTTTTGAAAAGGGACAGGGTCAAGTGAGAAAAATGAATAAAGGGGGGACATGATAGGATGGAGGGAAATATAGTTAGTCTTTCACAACATGACTATTTATGGGAGTGTTTTGCATAATGATACATGTGTGCCTTATGTTGAATTGCTTGCCTTCATAGGGAGAGTGAGTGGGGAGGGAAGAGGGGAGAGAATTTGGAATTCAAAGTTTTAAAAGAAGATGCTCAAAAAAAGTTGTTTTGCATGCAACTGGGAAATAAGATATACAGGCAATGGGGCATAGAAATCTATCTTGCTCCACAAGAAAGTAAGGGGAAAAGGGATGGGGGCAAGGGGCAGTGGGGTGACAGAAGGGAGGGCTGACTGGGGAATGGGGCAATCAGAATATATGCCATCTTGCAGTGGGGGGAGGGTAGAAATGGGGAGAAAATTTGTAACTCAAAATCTTGTGGAAGTCAAGGCTGAAAACTGAAAAATCTTAAATAATAAAGTGTGAAAAATGAAATGAGTAGAACATTGTATACAGTTACAACAGTATTGCTCAAAGAGCAAATGTGAATGACTACGCTATTCTGAATTATACAAGTATTCAAATCAACTACAAAGAACCTATGAAGGAAGATGCCATGCACCTCCAGAGAAAGAACTGATACATGAAACTAGGTATTGTTTAGTTTTTCATGTATATCTCTGTAACAACAATGCTACTTGCCACTATTGTGGCTGTGTAAGGCCAATAACACCAGCACACAGGAGGGTTACTAGCATAGGTTCTTTGATCTGCTTTTCTAAAGAAAGCAACTTTAATTAAACATACATAAACCATTCACTTAGTTCAGGGGAAAAAGTCAGCACTCAGGACTTCAGAGAAAATACAGACAGAAATTACAAACAGAAATTATATAAACAGCAAAATAACACAGATTAGCAGACAGAGCTTCTGTCTGTTCATAGCAATACATACCTACATAGTTACCAGAGAGAAAAGTACCAACATCTGGATTTTCAAAGCTGGTGGGGGGTCCCTCTTTAAAGGCTACCTAGAGTCTCCACAGCAACACTCTTCCAATGAGTGTGCTCCCAAAGCAAAATGCCAACCTCAGATCATATATACCCTGTTTAGGGCCCTGGCGCTTAGCACCTACTTAGCAACAGGGTATAGACCTAAGGCTTAGCATCTACTTAGCAAAAGAGTGTGGGAAATATCTTTAATCACTAGCACTACATCATATATATTGTTTCCAATCAATGACTCTTGATTCAAAGGAGGGCAAGACTGATCAAACTCACTTGATTGCCTTAGTGCTGAGAAGCACTCCAAAACAAAAGACAACAAAAAAGTCCCACCCTGCTTGTCATTACAATCTGTGTCAAATTTTGGCCTACTGTAGTGTGGGATTGGGAGGGAGGGAGGAAAACAGTTCAAATGTAACAAAACAAAATTTTTAAAGGTCAACTCCAGCAACTTCTCACAACATCACAAAGGTCATTGACTGTCCAAGCATTATCTCTCATAGATCACTGTCACTCATGTACTCTGGTCTCACCAGTTTATTTCTTGGAAATGCAGGTCCTAGACTGAATTCACGGAGCTCTGTGTCCCAGGGCATCTGTCCAGAGACAAGTGGTTAGAACATTGGACTTGGATTTATAAGAAGACATGTTCATCTCCAGACTTAGACATTTAACTAGCTGTGTGACCCTGGGCAAGTCATTTAATCTTTGTCTGCTTCAGGTTCCTCAAATGTACCATGGGGATTAATAACACCCTCTACCTCCCTGGGTTGCTGTATCAAAATGAAATAACAGTATTTGTAAAGTGTTTAGCACACTATCTAGTATGCAGTAGGTGCTTAATAAATGCTTGTTTCCTTTCTTTCTTCTAAGGTCCTATCAACATCAGTGGCTTTTCTCTAGAGAAGAGGTGTGCAAAGAGGGACTTTAACCCTAGGGGACACAACCTCAAGTGGAACATGATTAACCAGTTGTAGGGTAGAAAGATGGGTAATATCCAGGAGTGTTCTGCAGCAGGCTCAGAGCAGCTCAACAGTCAAATAGTAAATTCTCAGTGTGAGTATTTATACCCCAGAAACTGGGCTACAAAGCAGGGCTTGATTTATTGCTTTGTCGAGTGTCTAGACTTGAGAAAGTGATGAAGAAAATGTTAATTGTGAGGATTAAAGTTAAAAGTGTGTTGCGTGTACTCCCCCTCTCCAGCCCCCCCAGAGAGCTGGTTGTTAAACATTTACCAATACACCCCTGGTCATATCCTACCCTTCCAGTGAGAGCCACTTGAGGGGCTTATCTCCAACACAACTCTTTCCCCTTTATTTCCTTATGACCTCTACTCCAATCCTTCCAACCACTGTGCAAATTCCCAATGTCTCTCCCAGCCTGGCCATTCAGCAATAGCTGTGATGATGTTAGTCAGTCAAAAAATGTTTATTAAGTGCTCACTGTGTGCAAACACTGTGCCAAGCTTTTCAGTTACAAATAAAGGCAAAGATATGGCCCCTGACCTCAAGACACTCACATTCTATTGGGATTGTTTCAGATGTAAATATACAATTTTTTCCTTATTTTTTATTTAGTTTTAGTTTTCAGCATTTCACTTTTATAAGATTTTGAGTTCTAAATTTTCCCCCCTCCTTCCCCTCTCCCCTCCTCAAGATGGCATGCAATCTGATATAGGCTATACATGTGCAATTATATTAAACATATTTCCACATTAGTCATGTTGTGAAAGAAGAATCAGAACAAAAGGGAAAAACTACAAGAAAGAAAAAACAAAAAGAAGAGAGAAAACATATGCTTTTATCTGTCTTCAGACTCCATAGTTCTTTCTCTGGATGTGGCTAGCATTTTCCGTCATGAGCCTTTTGGAATTGTCTTAGATCCTTGCATTGCCGAGAAGAGCTAAGTCAGTCATAGTTGATCATCGAGCAATGCTGCTGTTACTGTGTACAGTGTTCTCTTGGTTCTGCTCACTTCATTCAGCATCCAGATGTATATTTACTAATGGGGTATGCAATCAAAAAAAAGTGTGGAATCCATCACACTAGAGAAGCAAATATCAATATTTCATGGGAACAAGGGATCAATACTTTCTGGGATGCTCCTGTTAAAAGATAACAAAAGGTACTTGCATTCAAGTTTTACTTAGATGCCTTATTGTAGTGTAGAGGGCACTCCTCTCCCCACCCTCTAACCTTGTCCATGGAGTGGAAGTTTTGTCAAGGCCTACTAGACTGGAAAGACTTTGAATACAGGCCCTGTGATGGCCTGTGGCTATGTCCTCCAGTCAGGCTATGTTCAGGGAGGCTTGTCACTAGAAAGTTGACTAGCCTGTGATGAATTTTTTTGGCTCTAGCAAAAATGACTTTTGGGAAGACAATCTGTTAAGGCATAGAAGGAGTACAACCTACACTAGTGAAGGAATTAATTAACCCTGATATGGAGGAACTCTCTTATCTTGTTTTTTGGACTAGACTGATGATTTTGTATAAGGAAGACCAATGTGGCAACTCCTGCTAAGATGAGAGTTCTTAATCTTTCTGTCTGTCTTTGTGTCATGGACTCCTTTGGCAGATTCATGAAGCCTATGTGTCTTTTCTCAGGATAATGTTTTTAAATGTAGAAAATAAAAGACATGGGATTGCAAAGGAAATGAATTACATTGACATATAACTATCAAAATATTTCAAACAAACAAAAAATTCATAGGCCCCAGATTAAGAAGCACTATTTTTTGCAGATGTGCAACTATTCTATAGTTGGGACCACAGAGGGCCTAAGTGGTGCATCAGTTAACAGCCCGTATGTGTCAGAGGCCAGCCCTCTAGCCGCTTCTCCATGTTTCTTCTCTCACCAATTTTTTCAAAAGCATTAACTTCTAGCCCCAGTTGTCATGACATGTTCCTTTTGGCGAGCCGGACAGTTCAGATGTTTCAAAGTAAGGAATGAGTCATTTCAATATTAAGAAATACAATTTTTCCCTCTCAACTTCTTTTTAAAATGCTCCTTTCCCCTCCTCCTAAAATGAAGAAAGGAAGTGCTTTTTGAGGGGGTAAAGGTGCTAGTCGGGCAAGTGGCCATTTTCTTTCTCTTCCTCTTCCACATTAACTTGTGTTTTCAGGAGTGAGAAATGAAAATGACAGGATTAGGTACTCAGAAGAAAGGGAGGATGATGGGAATTGCCCAAGACTTCTCTGACCCCTCACAGGGGACATATTTGGGAGCTATTTGAGGTTGTTCTTTATTTGAATGATGGTTTGTAGTATTGGTATTGTCAGATTGTAAAATTTACTAAGGCAGAATGACATAGAGGCATCTGTGTAATAAACATTTACATTTCTCTTTGGGGGATAGGACTCGAGCATGAGTTCACTTTTCATCCTCTGTAGGGCCTGAGCAGGTTTCAGTATGACTTATATTGGCGACAACTGCAAACTGATAAAATGGCTGCTTTGAGAAGATTTTTTTTTTTTAAATTTAGTCTTATTTTTGTTGACATAATTTGTTTGTAATCATCTTTCTTTCTGGACACGTCCCTCCCTTGTAAAAGAGAATTCAGAAAACAGAGAAAAAAAATCATTTTAGCAAAACCAACCAGCACCTCGATCCTGTGTGACAGCCTTTGTGTAACTTCTCTCTGAGCTACCCTCACACCTACTCTCACAGTTTGGGTACCCAGGGAAACAACTACCCAAGTTTTAAGGGACTCTGCGGTCTATATTCTTAATAGTATCAACTTTCTCATGCTATGCCATTATTATCCATGTTGTCCTCAGTGAAATGAAGGCCTTTGGTACTTTTGACATTACATAGTGTTTCAACAATCCGGCTAGCAGCTTCTGTGGGGGTATGAGATCCACCCACAGCCAGCACCCAGAAAGCTGCCAACAGCACAGGTTCTTTTGATCTGCTTAACTAAGGAAAACAAAGTGAAGGGGTTTGACAAGCTTACTTTAATTCAGCATACAATTATCATTCACTTAGTTCAGGGAAAAAAGACAGCACCCTGAACTTCAGAGCAAAATTACAAACAAAGTACAAATATCAACAGACAGACCCAATACAGATTCATAGTTACCAACATCTAGGTTCAGCCCGGGAGCTCAGAACAAGGGCTGGCCCAGAGTCACGCACCACCACTCCTGTAAGGAGGAGCTCCAAAGAACAGACAGCCAGCCCCTGGTTTTTATATCTTTTTCAGCATCAGGGGTGAGTCACACTTGCGACTCACCCACATGACCTAGAATCGTCACAAAGAGGCGGACTTAAAGCCTCTGCTCTCCCAGACATGTAAAGTAGGCCCTCCCTGGAGTTAGCCCCACCTTGGGCCCCACCTTAGTTGCCAATTCACACCCACTAAGGTTTTACACCTAATAGGGGTTTGGGCCTGCGGCTTAGCACCTAGTGAGGCTCAATGAATTACTCAAAGGGAACAAAAGCCAAACTGTTCAAGGGCACTTGTTGAACTAAGTGCTAAGGAGCCCATTTTTGGTTACCAACACACATAGGTATTGATGGAACACTGAGGCTATTCTATGATCCTTTGTTTGCTTTCATTACCAGACCAATAGCTCATTGGTGTGCAGGCTGTATTCAGGCAGGACTAGCATCTCTAGTGTGAGGGCTTGCCAAGCCCTTTTCAGGGCTGCTTTCTACCTTTGGTTTCCAACTGATCCACCCAATTCTCACCTGTGGCTCCAAGAAGCTATAGCATGCACAGCAGCCACACCCTGGTAAACCATTTCAGCAGCTGGGCTAGACCAGGTTGAGGGTAACCAAGAAGTCTCAAACCCTTTGGTAAGTTAGGGGGGTATCTACCCTAAGCACGTGAAGACTTCTCTTGGTGGAATGGGCAAATGAGAACAATGTGTTCCAATGACCATAAACGTGGCTGAAACAGGCACTGTGGAGCACTTAGAACTTGGTTAGACAGCAATGATGCCACAGTCATCCACTACACCCCAAACCAACACAAGTCATCTTGACTTTTGTCTTGCCACTCGGACTCTGATGACTCTGGAAGAGACAGTGAGGCTGACAACTTCACAAAACTGCCTCACTTAAATCTAATCTATGCATGAGTCGAGAAGACATCACCCCTGCCAATATCACCCACTGCATCTCAAGCTATCACCACTCATCTTAACTTTGTCCTGGACTGCGATGACTCTGAAAGAGAGAGTGAGGCCAGTAACTTTGCCTCATTTAAACCCAATTTATGTACAAATCAAAAGATATTACACAAGAGCTGCCAAATCCCACTGCTGCTTCCAGTGAGAAGATGATGTTTTCAGTGATGTTGTCAGACAATTTCAATAAGGATAGACATAGTATGAAGGTCAGCTACCCCACTGATAGTAAATTATTTAACTTGAAAAAGCGACAAACCAAGACTAAAGTGGAGGGAGAGTTGGTGCATGATTTATGTGTTCACAGATGATTATGTGCTCCATGCAGCCTCTGAAGCTGAGATGCAACAAGGTATGGATTGATTCTTTGCTGCTTGTGCTAATTTTGGCCTAACACCAAGAAAACAGAGGTTCTCCACCAGCCAGCACCACTTAATCCATATGTAGAATCATCAATTACAGCAAACGGAAAGATTTTGAATACTGTGGATAAGTTCACTTACCTTGACATTATACTTTTGTTTCAACAATCCTGCTAACAGCTGCTGCAGGGAGTGTAAAGTCAACAACAACCAGCTCACAGAGTGCTGCAAAAGCCCAGGTTCTTTTGATCTGCTTTACTAAGGAAAGCAACATTGAGGGGTTAACAAGGTTACTTTAATTCAGCATACAAATACCATTCACTTAGTTCAGGGGAAAAATCCAGCACCCTGAACTTCAGAGCAAATACAAATAAATTACAGACATCAACAGACAGGCCAAATACAATTCATAATTACCAACATCTAAGTTCAGCCTGGGAGCTCATAACAAGGGCTGTCCCAGAGAGTCACATGTGCCACCACGGCTGTGGGTTAGAGCTCCAGAAAAATAGAAAGCCAACCCTTGGTTTTATACCTTTTTCAGGGTCAAGGGTGAGTCACACATGCGACTCACCCACGTGACCTAAAATCGTCGCAAAGGTGCGACTTAAGCCCATGTGGTCTAAAAGCCTCTGATGTCACAAACATGTCACTCAAACCCATGTAAACTAGGCTTTCCCTTGAGGCAAGGAGGTCATCAAGGACTCCTAATTTGATCAAGGAAATAAAGGCCAAACTCTTCAAGGGCAGGTGGTTGAACTAAGTGCTAAGAGCCCATTTTGATTGCCAACACAACTTTCCAGGGATGCGCACACTGATAATGAGGTTGACACATGAATTGCCAGAGCTAACAGCTAACTCAGAGTTTGGGAAGCTCCAAAGGAAAGTGTGGGAGAGAAGAGGTATTAGGCTGACTACCAAACTGAAGGTCTACGGAGCTGTTGTACTGACTTCATTGTTGTATGCCTGTGAAACCTGGGCAGTCTACCAGCACCATGCCAGGAAATTGAATTGCTTCCATTTGAATTGTCTTGGGAAGATTCTGAAGATCACCTGGCAGGATAGGGTACCAGACACTGAGGTCCTTTCTCAAACTAAACTGCCAAGCATTCAAACTGTATTGCAGAGAATGAAACTCCAATGGGCTGGCCATGTTTTTGAATGCCAAACATATGCTTGCCTAAAAGACTAACTCAAGGCAAGTGCTCACATGATGGTCAGAAGAAGCAATACAAGGACACTCTCAAGGTCTCTTTGAAGAACTTTGGAATAGATTTCATGACATGGGAGACACTGGCACAGGACCACCCAGCATGGTGTGCCCACATCAAAGAAGGTACTGTACTCTATGAGCAAAGCAGAATTGCAGTAGCTCAAAAAAACATGAGATGTGCAAATTTAGAGAATCCACCCCAAATGTTCATGTAGATTATTTGTGCCCAACCTGTGGTAGAGCATTCTGAGCTTGTATTGTTCTGATCAGCCATAGTCAGACACTGTAACCAGAATGGCCTTTGTTTTCTTTGAATGACTTGGCTTACCTCATTGAGCTTCCCTGGACACTGGGGCTTGCTCTTCCGGGGCAGGAAGCCCAGCGACCATGCCAGGAATCAGAGAACTTCCTGTGTGATGAGTCATGGGGCTGGCTGAGGGGAGGTGTGTTAACCTGGTCTACGCTAGGGGGAGGGGCCAAGTCAAGAACCAATTGGCCCTGGTCATTCAGGTGGCACTTGATGATGTCAAAAACTCTATAAGAGGGGAGAGGACAGCTTGAAGACCCCTTTTTTTCCTTTTCCGGTTGGAGCCAGAGACGCCTACAGCCGAAGCTGAGCTGCCAGTAGCAGAGCTGACCCACATGGAGTGAGGAGTGCTAAGCCAGGACTGGAGGCCAGTGGGTAATCTTCTTACCGTAGAGGGGAAGCATGTATACGATTTTGCCTTATACTATCTTGCTTCTCTGTGGCCTCCTGGTTACCCTTGTGAGGCAGACTTATTGGGCCTGGAAGCTTTTGATGAAAATATCAAAATGGGGATGCTGGTTTGTGGGCTTGTTACTGTGGAGAGTAAAAAATGCTTTAGTTCTCCTGCCTTCTGCCTAGAGAATTCCTTATATCCTGCAGTTCCGAACCTTTCAGGCACATTTGAGATTCTCTTTGAAATCGTAAATTCTGCCTTCCTAATATAGACACACTGAAACTTGACTCCAAAATACTGATGTCATTTTGGTCCTCTTAGAGAATGAAGGACAACAACCAACTACCAGCCCACCTTCTTTTCTAATTTGACATCTCCATCATGTTATTCCTTGCACCATTTAGTGTTATTAGGTCACCAGTGTTAATATGTTATGACCTACTGTTGCCCATCACATCTCTTCTTTGCCATTTGCATTCCTCATCACTTTGATTCTTTGAAGGCTATGGTGTTCCAAGATTCATAACCATGCCACATCACTAGATGAACAAAGGTGGGTTGTGTGCCAGGGAGTGTACAGTTGAGATTGTAAAAAGCATTGCATGATCTTTCAAATGCATTCCAACCTGTTCTCTTTCTCCTATTCAATTCTGGGCCCAACTCACTGATCTGCAGTGCCTGTTCCAGGGAGACTAATATACTAACTCAATGGAATGGCCATCCAAGTGCACATCAGAGTTTGTACAATAGACATGTTTCATTCATGGAGTTTGTCCTGTATGGACTTGTAAGGCTGACATTTGAAAAATCATGGATAGAATAATCATTGAAGAGTCCCTATAATTTCTTGGGGTTTGTATAGCAATGATCTGCTAGCAGCTACCATAAGGGTATGAGACCCACCAACAACCAGCACACAGAAAGCTGCTAACACAGATTCTTTGATCTGCTTTTCTAAGGAAAGCAACTTTAAGGGATTAACAATCTCAGTTTAATCAAATATACAAATATCATTCACACTTCAGGGGGAAAAGATCAGCCCCCTGAACTTCAAGGCAAACACAAACAGAAATTACAGACATCAACAGACAGACCTTGTCTGATTAAATCACAATACATAGTTACCAAAGAAGAACCAACATCTGGGTTGCAAAGCTGGGGGGCAGTTTGCAGCTTGCCTGGGGTCTCAACACTCCTTCCATGAGTGTGCCCCAAAAGTCAAAAGTCAAGCTCTCCTCAATTATATCCTGTTCAGAGCCCTGAGGGGTCTGACCTCCCCCAAGCTGGGTGTGGGAAAGTTCCCCATCCCCACTATCACATCAGATACAAATCAATGACTCCCAATTGTCTCAGAGCTGAGAAATACTCCAAGACAAAAGATCTCATTTTATCTACCCCATTCAAACAAAGGCCAGAATCATTAAAGGCACTTAAGAGAAGAACAGCAAAAAGTCCCACTTTAATTACTATTACAGTTTTTGCAATTATCACATTATTCATTGATAGGAGGCTTTAGAGGGAATCACTATCTACATTAAATCCCTCTTTTAGTTGAACCTTGCATAGGACATCCTCAGCGGAAGTGGCAAACACCTCAAGCAAGAATGGATCTCTTTGTGTTATATCTTACTTTGTGTTAACAATTAGACGTTCATAGAATCACAGATTATCTAGACTTGAAGAGATCTCAGAGGCCATTTAGTTCAATACCCTCATTTCTCAGATGAAGAAACTGAGAGAAGTCAATTGATTTGCTCAGGGTTATACTGGTGGCAGAGTCAGAATTTTAAGCTGATGTCCTGTTACTCCAAATCCAATATTCTTTCCACTGCCCCATGCTGCCTCTTCAGTCATTGAACCAAGTTATCTTTGTGATTACATTTATCGAGGAATCCTCTATGAATTTAAAATATGTGTGTGTGTCTCCTTTAGTTATCATTTTACTCTGTTGAATCAAGTGCATCCCTTGTCCTCCCTGCCCCAGACACAGAGAGGATTTGGGATTCTCTGAATCTTTCAGTCAGTCATGTGACTATATAGCTAGGTGGTTCAGCAGATAGAGTGCTGGATAGAAGCTTTGTTTTACAATGCATGCACAATTCTGTCGCTGTAGTCTACCTGGAGGCGGTTAGGTGGTGCTGTAGATAGAGCACTGGACCTGTTGTCAGGAAAAATGAGTTCAAATCCAACAAGACACTAACTTGTGTAACCCTGGGCAAATAACTTCACCTCTATCTTCCTTACTTTCTGCAAGTGCAAAATGAGGATAGCAATAGCACCTGCCTCCCAAGGTCACTGTGAGGGTCAAATGAGATAATATTTAAAAGTACTTTACAAATCTGAAAGCATTATATAAATACTAGCTACTATTGTATTAGTCTGTTCTAGACAGTCTTTTGTGAAAATTGTTTGTTCCCTTCTCACATCTTCATTAAAGATACCCTTTATACATACACAGATCATTCTTATAAAAATATTATGAGGGTGAGTAATTAACTATAGGAAGTGATAGCCATTACTGTTTTTAAAAATATCTTTTTTTTTTTGGAATACAAATAGCAGCCATGGTTTTTTCCACTTTTTTGGATATCTTCCCCTCCCTGAGATATCTTGTAAAAACAATTCCTCAGTACTTTCAAGTATGTGTTATTTCCAGCCAGGATTCCCTTGGTCTGTGCTTGGTCTGGTTCAGCTGTTCTTTCTGAATTCATCTCATTAACTGTAATGTCTGCTTCTTTGTAAAGCCCATCTCAGATTACTAAAGTGTCAGGGGTCAAATGTGGTGGTCCTTTTATCATTGATGATGAAAATCTATCATTATAGAAATGCCAAAAAGTTATTCCATATGACATCTATTTGTTGTTCTCTTGTCAGTTTTGTCTATAAATATTCTTGGAACAATGTGGTTCAGTTAGGTCTCATGCCAAGCTTTCTATAAGACCTCTTCTGGCTTTTATTGCTTTTTGCTGTTTTATGAGGTGATTCTGGTTATGCTCTTCTGCTTTCCTCTTCTATAGTGTTTTACTTTGTGTTTGCTTTGCATTTAAAAGGAAAAAAAAAAGGTTTCGAGATAATTATGGGTATTTGTTATTATGTTTTTCTTAGCCCTCTCCTTTTACTACCACACAACATGCTAGTCAAAGGTTTCTGCATCCACATAGAAAGTGTATTTGTTTTTCTGATCTTTATAAGAAAACCCAAACCCACAAGATTATATCTGGAACTTTAAAACCAATGATTTGAGGCTTCCTCCAATACTGCCTTGTTCTTCTGCCTCATATAAGAGAATATGTGCAGATATGTACACCTAGCCAGGTGAGTGGCTACTGAGAGGCATTGGAAGCTACAGAACTGCAAAATACCATTGTATGGCTTCTGCTAATATGTTCAAGGTATGTGTGGGGTGGCTTGTTACCAGCCCCATATACACGATAAAGGCAGGAAATGGAAACAAAAGATTGAGGTGTAGGGTAATGGCCTCACAAGGCTCCATCTAGGAGCTTTTGTTGTTTGATTTTTCTATTCTTTTTCATTTTCATGAGAGCCCAGAGGATCTTGGGGCTAAGGAAAAACTTCAAAGCCGGAAACTCTTATAACTCTTTGGCCAAGATCCACCCACTCCTCAATGATTTTTGGAGTAAAGGAGCTGCATAAGGGAATGAAACAAAAATAGTATGGTGTACTGGATTTGAAATCAGAGGATGTTGATTCAATTCTCAGCTCTACTATTTGCTACTTAGACATGAATAAGTTACTTAACCCTTCCAAGGCTCATCTATAGAATTTAAGGTTGGACCAGATGAACTTTCAACCACAAATCTATGCAATGTAGAAGTATCAAGACTTTCTAAGCTTAAAACAGATCAAGTTAGAACAAGCAAATGGACCCACTTATAGAAATTCTAATTTAAAAATAGAATTAATTTTAGCTAGGGGGCACTTTACCTAGCTTTGGCACACAGATGTCTGTAGTGGCTCATAGGTTGATCTTATCAGGGAGAGGCTTTCTATTCACTGCATCCTTTCAACTAGCAGTGGTTATGTTTAGCCGGTATACTGAGAAATGAAGCCCAGAAACTGGTAGTTAGGAGACCAAGGAAATAGTAGAGCATCATCCAGAAGTAATCATGTGAGACTAGAGAAGGCACTTCTTGGCAGAGTGTCATGTCCAACAGAGACAATATGCTTGGCAGAGACTGCATGCCATGTGAGATCAGTGGGGAGTAAGTCAATCAGGAGTATCACAATGCCTAAGTCTTCAGTAGTCTTGTAGCATCTAAGGCATGAAATACCCTTCCAGTGGTGCTCTGGCCACATGTATTACCTAAGTGTGCTCCTTTACACATAATCCCTAGTCACATGTGTTTTCCTATGTGCCATGCACATTCCTTGGGTATATTTATTTCTCCCATTGATGCTGTATACATCTATGGGAGAGTGTGCCTTATGCTTTGGGGGAGAAATGTTTTATTGCTACTTATCTTACTATGTTAGTTCTCTAAATATCTTAGGTTTGAACTAATTATACCCTTTATCTGACTAGGAAATATATATTTTTCTTTTTTTTTTAGCAGGGCAATTTGGGTTAAGTGACTTGCCCAAGGTCACAAAGCTAGTAAGTGTATCAAGTGTTTGAGGCCACATTTGAACTCAGATCCTCCTGACTCCAGGGCTGGTGGACTAGGAAATATATTGATGGAGGCTTTTGGTCTGTTTTTGGAGTAGATGCAGACCTACAGAGTATTTTAAACTTGAGTAGTTTTTCTGGGAGCTCCACATGCAAGAAAAGTAATGACCAAGAAGATACATATGCAAATGTGCTAAAAATTATAATGAAAACAAAATAAAACACTAACTCATAGAACCTCCTTTATTGTGTTCCACCATTATTTATGGTGGACTACAAGGACTGTCCTTCCAAATCTTTTCTTCTCCATTGTGTTGAATGTCCTTCCTACCTACTACTTATGAAATCCCAGATTTTGTCTGAATAAGGGATCAGGCCTGAGGATGTAAATCACTTAGCATTTTGAAGGCCTTTGAAAAGGTGTTGCGTTTTTAGGGGATTTGTTGTTGTTGTTGAGTTGTTTCAGTTGTATCTGACTCTTTGTGCCCCATTTTACAGATGAGGAACTGAGGTAAACAGGGTTAAGTGACTTCCCCAGGATCACACAGCTATTAAGTGTCTGAGGCTGGATTTGAACTCAGGAAGATCAGTTTTCCTGACTCCAGACCCAGTACTCTATCCATTGCGCCATCTAGCTGCCCTTTTAGGGGATTAGCATCTCCTAATACTTCCCTCCCACCCCGCAAAGTGATAGTGATTAAAAAACTTTTTTTTGGTTCCACCTATGATTTCATCAGCATAAAGGAAATCCCCCCCCCCCCCATCGATGCAGTTCAGTATCTCATCAGTAACTTATACTTAGAGAATTGGCTGGGGTGTAGAGAGGTTAAGTGGCTTGCTTATGGCCACACAGCTAGTATAACTTCAGAGATAGGAACTGAATCTACGTCTTCCTGCTCCAAGGCTGGCTTCATAATCACTGTGCCAGGCTTCCTCTGAGTTTAAAGTATAAAAAAATGTATATTAGATATATATATATATGTTAGAAAATTCGTTTAAATTGTATTGCTTCATGCCTATTAAAAGCTTATGCAAACACATCCCTAGTGAAGGGATGAAAAAAAGAATGTTATTTTTTAAATGACTTTTGAATCAGTCCAAGGTTTAACTTCAAAAAACTTCTGCCAAAGATGAAAAAAAAACCCAACAGCATTCAGAAAAAATCTAGAATTGGCCTGTGGTATGAAGCTTCGAAAGTGAAGCTGTGTGTTTATGTAATCAGATTTCTCTTGACCACAAGCCATTTCCTCAATCAATATTTTGACTCAGCAAAACCCAGCTCTGTTATCAGTTAATTTGTATCATACCCTCTTGCCTCTGCCAGTCATTCTTTCCAGGCTCTGGGGGTGGGTGTCACCGCAGAGTTGAAATTCTATCGACACCTGCTTCTGAGTGCACAGGGGGCAGAGAAAAGGACCCTAATTGTGAGGTTGGTGTTTTGATGTTAGCTCATGCTGTGGTTTGCTGGGCAGCAGGAATAACCATGAACTGCTTTAGAGCATGTTAGCCATCACCAGTTTTTGTTACTGATGAACTGCCAAAGGGAGGCTGAAAAATTTAATCAATCTAGGTAGCCATTTACTGCTTCATATACTACAAAGAGAGAGAGAGATTATGACTTAATTATATGCTCTTAATTCTAAAAGGCTGGTTCATCCCATAGAGGCTACTAGCATGTAAGCCTATGGAAACTATGTGTGGAGCTGTGGTGCCTAATAATGTGTTGGTGATTATTCTTTGGAGTTGCAAATGCCTCTATAATCTTGAACCATCAGCTTAAAAAAGAACAATGAGCTTCATCTGACTCACTGGACTTGAAATGTCTTGCTGGGAATATGTGAGTGAGGCCAGGGCTCCTCATCCTGTCAGAGGTGGGGGCTGGACGGTGGGAGTTGGTCCTGATGAGAAGGCCATGGAGAAGATGGAACTCTGCACGCTCTTTCCTGCCCCCAAACTGGGATGTGGCACAGAGAGCAGTGCACTCCCACAGGCCCCTGGTTTTTTTCCCCTCTCAGAGGAAATGCAGCAGACATTTAAATATTTCCAAACCAAACAAGACACCCTGAAGGATTCTCCTCCTGTGGCCTCATCATCTGCTTCGGGGCCAGATTGGAAAATATCAAACAATACACTGACAAAGGCATTTTGACTTGCATGGAAAGAAACTGCCAGAAAAAAAAAATTGTTGCTGCTAGTGGCTTTAAACTCCTGAACTGTTGCCTTTGGATTCAGGGTCCATTCTTTAAAAAGGAAGTGTCAGAATCTGCAATGTCTTCTTCAGACAGTTAGAATGAAGTCCCCAAACAGCATCTATATCTAGAGCTAGAAGGGATGTTGGGGTCATTTGTCTACCATCTTGATTTTACAGATGCGCTCAGGGAGGCTGATCAGGCAGTGGAATACTCTTATCAAGAAGCGTTTAATAAATACTTACTATTTGTGGTGTTAGGTGGCTCAGTGGATAGAGTGCCAGGCCTGGAATCAGGAAAACCTGAGTTTGAATATGGCCTCAGATACCAGCTGCGTGACCCTGGGCTAGTCACTTAAATGTTTACCTCAATTTCCTCATCTGCCAAATGAGCTGGAGAAGGAAATGGCCGACCCCTCCAGTCTCTTTGCCAAGAAAACCCCAAATAAGGTCGTGGAGAGCTGGACATGACTGAAAATGACTAAACAATCTGTGCAGGGATATGCTAAGTGCTAGGGACACACACAGAAAAGCAAAAACAATCCTTGCTCTCACTCCAATTGGAGAAGCCACATGTACTAAGTCATGCAAGTAATCAGTTTACTGACATAAAGAGCCAGATTGTGCAACACATCTCCTGCGGTCAGGAAGACATCTTCCTGAATTCAAATCTGGCCTCAGACACTTACTAGCTGTGCGACTGTTTGCCTCAGTTTCCTCATCTGTAAAATGAGCTGGGGAAGGAAGCGGCGCACCATTCCAATATCATTGCCAAGAAAACCCCAAATGGAGTCATGAAGAGCTGGATAGGAACGAAATGACTGAACACCAACAGAAGCAGGTTAAAAGGTACTAATTGCTTTTACCTGAGCAAACCTGTTTTCCAGTAGAGGAGCATATTTTTGTTTTCCAATTAATATCCTTACTTCCTGTTTCCCACCACCTAGACACCCATCTCCTCCTTCCTTCCTAATCCCCCTGCACCTATCCTATCCACACTCTATATTTATAATGAAGTCATAATGATAATGAAGAAAATGATACATTAATCTTATTCTTTGGCTTGATGATCTCTCTTCTCTCCCTCTTCCATTTCCAGATGTTGGTGTTCAGTTGTTTCCGTCATGTCTGACTCTTTGTGACCCCATTTAGGGTTTACAGATACCAGCACCTATTTTCCCAAACAAGTTCCTCCTTGGAAATTTTACAATATCCTACTTAATAAAGGATATAAAATATGTAAAATGAAGGTTGTGACTTTGGATTTGTTTAGGAAGTAGTTAATTTTATAAGGAATGTGGCACTCTGTTTTGTTTCTTTCTCATTCTCTCTTTGTCTCTCCTTACCTATCTCTATTTCCCACCCCCTCCACCCCTATTTCCCTTTCTTCCCTCTTTCTGTATCAAAACTCAGGTTGGGCTTCTTTGAAAACAAAATGACTCAGTCTTTACTATGGTCTAAGAAACATAAACAATCCTACAAGAGAATCAGGAAAGCTTTGCTAAGAGAATGAAACCAGGGAACCAGAGATGCTTGGCTGGTATAGCTACAAAAAAGCAGGACTGAAAAGTAAGAAAATGCTTAGGAGTCACCGCCAGACATCTGTAGCTGTATACAGTTATCCCTTCCGTATTTGAGGGTTAGGAGCTTGGTATCCTCTTGATCTGGAAAAGCCAAGTAAAATTTTTAGCCTTCCTTCATACCAGAGAAGAAGTCTGATGTTTTTCTTTTATGGGGTGTTTACAATACCTTATTGTAAAATTTGGGTTGATATTATGCAATACTATACATATATTTTATGTATTTCTGAGTTTCTAAACATTTTCTGTGTCATCTGCTGGCCTTTGTGTGTCATCTGTGGCTTCTGCAAAACTCCCCCCAAATTCCCATTTAATTTCTTATGCTGACCCATGATATACTGAAACCACGATGCAGAAAGTCATGATGTGGAAGGCATAACTGTATTGGTATGCATTTTGTCGGGTTTTTGTTGGTGGTGATGGTTGGAAGTGGGAAGGCTGGTTCTTCCTCATAGGTTTCCCCTTTTCTCAAATGCTTGAAATTTATGCTTCAAATTAGTGTTTATGAGTGAGATCTCAATGGAGGAACATCATAGCTACTGAGACATTAGTGGTTATATCTGGGTGAGGGTACCCAGGGTCACCATCACTTTCTGGAATTTGAAAGCAAGTTCTCTCCATTTTTTTGCTCACAAAAAATTCTCCAAGACCTCTTCTGCAAAAATGTACCAGATTTAACTTCTAGCAGCATTCTACTCTACAAAGCCTTCCCCTTCCTGCCTGAACCAATGTAAATGTAATGTAATGTTAATTACATTATGTTAATATATTAATAACATGTTAAAATGTGTTAATAGCATTATAACATAACATATGTTAACAACAAATAATGAATGTTAATAATAAATAACAAACGTTAATGTAAATTGGGCCTTGGCTTTTGGGAGAGAGGAAAGCCCAGCTCGGCCTGAGCACAGTGACCTGCTGTGCCCTCCCTCTGCTACCTTCCCATTGAGCTGTGATACTGGGACCTGGAAATGCTTCCCTTTCACACAAGGCCAGACAAATTGTTCACACGACCGGCTGAAGAATGACTCACTCAGACCTCGTTTCAATACACTGTGTGCCAGTATGAAGGACAGACAGCTGATTCTTATCCAGGACCTTAGGGGAAAATAGCCAGTCCCTTAGACTCTCTGCCTTTGCCTGGGTCTCCTCATTACTTAAAAGCAGAGGCTGTTGGGGTGTGTCTGGTAGTGGTTTATCTTCCTGGAGGGCAGGGGGTGTCCCATGTTTTAATGACTTGTAACACCTCTCTTGAAGCCTAGAAAAAAAAGCTTGTGTGAACAGTAGCAATTTAGTCATTAGAGATTTCAGACTCCCATTGCCTGTCAAGGGATTTCTTTTTGAAAAGGAATCTGGTTTTAGTTTGAAGCCCCAGGGGGAGGGAGTCGGTTTGTCCTCCTCTGTGCTCTGGGCCAGTGTCGGGTGTGGGATCTGGGCTTAATACTGAATGCTACTAACAAGCTCGGTTCCTTCACATTTGTAAGATATCATTCATGTGCAGACTTCGTAACAACCTGGAAAAACCTACACGACATAATGCTGAGTGAGCGGAGCAGAGCCAGGAGAATGTTGTGCACAGCCACAGATATATGGATTCCGTGAGGACCAACCCTGACATACTTCGCTCTTCTCAGCAACCTAAGGGGCAAGGACAACTCCAGGGGACTCATGACGGAGAATGCTATCTTCATCCAGAGAAAGAACTGTGAAGTTTGAATACAGATCGAGGCGCACTACATGCTCGCCTTTTTTTTTACTTCTCTTTTGTTTTTTGGGTTGGTTTTTTTTTTTTTTTGGTCCTGTTTCTTCTTTCTCATGATTCATTCCATTGGTCAAAATTCTTCTCCACAACTTGACTAGTGCATAAATTAATTCAATGCGAAGTTATACATGACAGTTATATGAGATTCCATGCCGTCTTGGGGAGGGAGGTTGGAGGAAGGGGAGAAAATCTGGAACTCAAAACTATGTAGAACCGTGTGTGGTAAACTAAAAATAAATAAATTAATTAAAAAAAATCAAGAATAAAAAAAAAAGATATCATTAATGCCCTGCAGGTAGGCAGGGCAGACTGCATGGGACCTTGGGTTTATTCACTGCAAGTCAGTTTTATTCTTCAATGAAGTCTACCAGGAATTGAGAAATCCAATTCTGATCTCCTCTCCCCCTGGGCCCATCTAAGTGTTAAATTATTTTCTATTCAAGTGTTACAGTGGGGAGCAGGGGGCTGAGGTGGGAGGTGGTGAGAAAAGGAAAAGAGAGAAGAATAAAGCTTGGCTGCATGGGGACTGAAATGTCTTTTCCCTTGAATCACTTTCTACCGACACCTTTGGGATTGATCTATCTGGGAACTCTGAACTCAATTCATTTATTGGGTTTGCAATTTCAGTATTGCCCTCAGTCAATCAGAAAGTCTCCTGGTCAGTGATGGACAACTCCTCCATTTTATAGATCGTGTGTGTGTGTGTGTGTGTGTGTGTGTGTGTGTCTGTGTGTGTGTATCTATATATCTAGAGCTATGTATATCTGAGTTATTATTACTTAGCAGCTTGGTGGCACAGTAGATGGAGAGCTGACCCCAGAGTCAGGAAGACTCATCTCTCTGAGTTCAAATCTGGCCTCAGACACTTACTAAATGTATGACCCTAGGCAAGTCACTTAACCGTTTGCCTCAGTGTCCTCATCTATAAATGATCTGGAGAAGGAAATGGCAAAGTATCTTTGCCAAGAAAAGCCCTGAAAGGGCCACAGAGAGTCGGACATGACTGAAAAAACAAATGAACATCAAAATTATTACTACTCTTGGGACTCTGAGTACTGCCTATCACCGGGGGGGAGAAACATGGTGGCAAGATAAATGGGATTTAGAGTCAGAGGAAATGGATTTTAATCCCAATATGGCTTATTACTACCTATTATGACCGTTGGCAAATCACATAATTTATCTAGGCCTAAGTTTTCTAGTCAATAAATCGAGAGTGTTGGGCTAGCTGCAGAGATTTTGTGGTGCCAGCAAGAGCCAATAGTTAAATTTTCAGTGTGAGTGTTTATATCCCAGAAATTGGTAAATACTACAAGTCAGGGCTTTATTTATTTTTTATTGATTGTCTAGGCTTAAGAAACCGAGGGGGGGAAATGTTAATAATGCAGATTAAATTTAAAGTGTGTTATAGGTACATATTTTCTCCCCCAGAGAGCTGGTCATGAAACATTTACCATCATATCCCTGACTAGACGAATTTCAGGGCCTGTTCTAGCTCCGAATCTTCGATTTTATGATCTATAAAATGGAGGAGTTGGACTAGAAGAACTATAAATTTCCTTCTACAAACAAATCTTACAATATTTACGATGCATCTATGAGGAAACTTAGATAGTGATTAAGCGGGAATCGGCGGTTGAAGCACAAAAATGTCCATCACT
This sequence comes from Trichosurus vulpecula, assembly GCF_011100635.1. NCBI lineage: Eukaryota > Metazoa > Chordata > Mammalia > Diprotodontia > Phalangeridae > Trichosurus > Trichosurus vulpecula. Next base: position 165,807,175 of record NC_050573.1, read on the forward strand.
GATCAGGAGACTTTCTGATTGACTGAGGGCAATCCTGGAATTGCAAACCCAATAAATGAATTGAGTTCAGAGTTCCCAGATAGATCGATCCCAAAGGTGTCGGTAGAAAGTGATCCAAGATGCCATTCTTCTGGGGGCTATGGGCAGTTTTGTCTTTGTGTCATCTACACATCTGATAAACATAGTACCTATACCTTCATCTCAGTCACTGGTAAGATGTTTAAGAAAATTGGTCCAATGATAGTTCCATATGGTATGCCACCAAATACTCCATGCCAGATTGATGTGGATCCATTAATCACTGCTCCTTGGTTTGCTGATTCATCAAGTTCTGAATTTACCCACCTGTAATCATCACCTATCTCACAGCCTGAATGATAAATCATTATAGAAGATCCTCCATATTATAGTTTAAGCCCGGCTTTTCTTCCTTCCCCCTCTTACCCCAGCTCCTGCAAGATCTTTAAACTCTCCAGCTTGGAATAAAGAATCAGACATTCCTTTCCAGCTAGGAGACTGAGAAGCCCCTCTCTGAGAACTTCCTTCTCTGAGAACACATCTCTCAGACATTCCTCTCTGACTGATAGGCCCGAACAAAAGATAGAATACACTCCTGAACAAAGAACAGGAAATATTTCTGAAGCTGCTTTTTGAAGACCTAGCCAGTTCTCAAAAAGCAAAATGACTGACAGGATCTTCCCCTCCCAAGGGGAGTGGCTACCCTCTCTGGCGGGAAAAACTTTCTTTGTTCAGCATCTTATAAAAGTCACCACATGGGACAGGCTCATTGGGATCTCACTCATGGGGAGGACATTTTGACTGGGACCATTTTCCCTCTCGGGCCTTGATTGAGCTGTGTAAACCGGGAGCCCCTCAGCTTTGAGAGGATCAAGCACTGGAGTTCCTCCGAGAGGTGATGAATCTATGTCATCTGTGTCTGTGTCTTTGTCTTTGTTGTGTTAACTGTGTTTGTTAGAGTATTTCCCCTGTCTTTCTATAAAACTTTGTTCTGTTGGGAGCATGCTTTATTGCCAGCATGAATCCGAATCCGAACCTAACTTAGCTTAACTGAACACCCATGGGGAGGATGCTTTGCCTGGGGCTACATTCAAAAGGGACTCACCAAGCTGGCTGTAAAAAACGGGGCTCTCCAGCTTAGGAAAAGCCTTGGTGTAGGTGGTGAACTTATGCATGTTGTATGTCGTGTGTGTGTGTCCTTTGTCACTGTCTCTGCATTTGTAGAGAAGAGAGGGATTCCCCAGCTTGGAGAAACCTAGAGCGGGTGGTTTGCCTCTGAACAGGTGTTGCCTCTGTGTGTCTGTGCCTCTGCCTTTGTCATTGTGTTAACTGTGTAGTAGGAATTGTTAAATAATGTGGTTTATGGGGTTAATAGAGTATTTTCCCCGTCTTTCAATAAAACTTTATTTTTTTGAAAGTGTGCCTTATTGACAGTGCTAATCTGAACCTAACCTAGCTTAATCGAACACAGCCCTGTGTTCTTCACAACAGCATGAACAACTGTTGCCATACTGAAATCTAGGTATCTTACATAAGTCCCCTGTTTTACCAGTTTAATAACCTTGTCCACAAGGGAAGAATATCGGATATGACCTGGTATTTAAGGAAAACTAATCTCTCTCTCTCTCTCTCTCTCTCTCTCTCTCTCTCTCTCTCTCTCTTTATCTCTCTCTCTCTCTCTCTCTCTCTCTCTCTCTTTCCCCCCTACCCCGCCTCTCTCTCCCTCCCTTCATCTTTCCCAGCTCTTCCTTTCCTTCCTGCAATTTTCCCCTTAGTCTAACCTTTATTCCTCCTTGGTGGTGATGGTGGGAAAGGGATACGTCAAACCTGCCAGCTCACTTACCAAACCTCCTGTCACCAGGAAAAGAAATAAAACAATCAGCTACTTCATTCCACTTCCAGATCAGAGTTTATGCAGACTTTTTGTCTGCTTTTTTGGAGGGGGGGGGAAGGCTGGCATAGGAGGGCTATAATAATAAGTATCAATTAAATATTTTTTTGTTAAGCTCAAGCCCCCAGCTGCTAAAGGTTCCAGTGCTTAGAAAAAGAATCTCTTTCTCTTCCTCTGTCTCCCTGGTGAACCACAGCCTCTCTTTTTCTCTCCATTACATTCATCTTCCCAAGGACACAGACACAGACAGACAGACAGACACAGACACACACACACACACACACACACACACACACACACACAACCCAAATGCTATCTTAGAGCAAAGCAAAAAGTGAACCCAATTCTTAAGAAACGAGTGTTCGGAAAACAAACTAGAGACAAAGCACTGTCAGAGTTGAGGAATTAGGTGTGGCACTGGTTCTATTCTCAGCAAAAGGCATGGATTCAGTCACCATGCATGTATTCCAGGTGGCTTCAGCACAACTCAGTCTCAATCTTTCCTCAACTCTAACTCTTCATTAAATCAGCAATGATGGCAGCTTCAGGCAAGGAGCTCCCTGTTCCCTCTCTCCTACCAGGTCAGCATCAGGTGGCAACCTTTCTCTCTCCCCTTCTTTCCTACTTTTTTCTACTCTATCCTTTCTTGAAAACTCTCCTTTTCCTCTTCCCTTATGGGTGAGAAAAGGGCATTTGCAATGTCCTGATATACATACATTCTAAGAATCTAGATTGTTTGATGGGTTCCCATGTGCTAAACTGGAATGCAGAAGGAGGTTGGGGAATCTGAAGATCTTTTTTAAACAACAGTACAAATACTTATGTCTGTGTTTTAGTTGAAACTGGAAGACAAGATATTGTGAAATAATAAAGATTCATATAGTTTTGGAGGTGGGAGGAACTTTTAGAAAACTTCCAGTTCACTGATGCCCAATGAGGTTAAATGACTTTCCCAGGGTCATTCGGTTAATCAGTCAGATTCATAACCCTTTTCTCTTGACCCAGATCAATGCTTTTATTATATTGATCTGCTTTGGTTTTTCCTCTTACACATCACAGAAAAGTCTTGTCAAATACAAAAAAACATTATTGGGGTATCTCCTATGCCAATTTAGCCTAGGGAAACATATTTTAGGTTGCTTAGTTTAGGAAACCTGGGAAAGACCTAACCTATGATGGGTAGAATTCTTTTTTTTCTCTTTCCCTTTAAGTGGTAGAATTCTTTAAGGCAAACTTTTGATTCCCTGATATTTACTTCAATATTTCAAACATCTGTCAGTGTATGTACTCGCTCCACCACCAGCACCATCATCAAAGTTAGAAACACTCTAACACTTTATTGGAAAAGTCACCAGCAACAGCAGCAGCAGCAGCAGCAGCAGAAGCACCAGGAGCAGGCAACCCAGCAATAGCTGGAACAGCAGCAGCAGTAGCAGCAGCAACAGCAGCACATGAGTAGAAGCCCCACTACAAGCAGAAGCAGAACTAGAAGAAGCCCAAGCAGCAGCTGCACTAGCATCACCACCCTCAGCACCACGAACAGAAGACTCAGGACTAGCAGAAGCAACAGGAGGAGCAGAAGCAGCAGCAGCACATGAGTAGAAGCTGCAGGAGTAGCAGAAACAGCACCACCGGCACCATTATCACTAGCAGAATCAGTACCACCGCCAACAGCAGCACAAGCAGTACCTGAAGCAGAAGCAACAGTAGAAGCAGCACCAGCAGCTGCACCAAAAGCAGCAGCAACATCAGTGGCAGCAGCAACATCAGTGGCAGCAGCAGCAGCACATGAGTAAAAGCCACACAAGCAGAGGAAGCATGAGGAGAAGCAGGAGCAGCAGCAGAAGCAAGAGTACCACCAGCAGCAGCACCAGCACCAGTACTACCAGCAGCAGCAGCAGCAGCAGCACATGAGTAGAAGCCACACAAGCAGAAGTAGCATGAGGAGCAGGAACAGCAGCAGAAGCAGCAGTACCACGCATGAGCAGAAGATCCATGATGAACAGAAGCAACACCAGGAGCAGAAGCAGCAGCAGGGGCGGAAGCAGCACCATTCTCAGCACCATGAGCAAAAGACTTACAACTAGCAGAATCAGCTCCACCAGCATTAGCACTTGCAGGAACAGTAGCAGCACATATGTAGAGGCAGCAGGAGGAATAGAAGCAGGAGCACCAGCAGAAGCAGAAGCAGTGTCAACGGCACCAGCACATGAGTAGAAGCAGCATGAAGAGCAGAAATAGGAGCACCAGAAGAAGCAGCACCATCCCCAGGACCATGAGCAGAAGACCCATGACAAGTAGAATCAGCTCCACCAGCAGCACCAGCCCCTGCAGAAGCAGCACTAGAACCAGCACCACAACCAGCACTAGCACCAGCAGCATTATCCTCAGCACCACAAGCAGAAGACACATGATGAGCAGAAGGAACATCTAGAGCAGAAGCACCAGCACCAGTAGAATCATTCCCAGCAGAAGCAAGAGCAAAATGAGAGAGTTGGATTAGATGACCATTGGTTCCAAATTAGTTGGACGAGGTACATGTACAAGCCTTGAGAGCTGGTGTCAGTAACAATAAAGTCCCCCCCAGAGCTTGGTGAGCTGTCTTCCATCCATGGTGTATTCCATCCCTACATTGTTCCATGTCAGTGCCATACCGAACAATAGAGTCCTCTTATACACACAGTTGTAGTGTCATGGCTAAATTGATCAGTTATAAACCATTCAATAAAGTTCATAAGGTTAGAACTCAAGAACCTTAAAGACCATCCAGTCCAACCCTCTGATTTTATAGAAAAAGAAACCAAAGTTCAGAGGAATTTAATTGTTAAACTGATTCCAAGGTCCCTAGGATAGAATTGCAGGTTTTTGGACCCCAATTACAGCCCTCTTCCAATTACTGATTAGTTACTAGTTAAATCAAAATGGTCAAATCTCATGTATCATGGAATAAAGCATTCTATCATCGAATAAAGGAGGAATAAAGCATTGAGAAAATACTTCTTCATACTAAGGTTTGAAAATATCTCCAGGAGGCCAAGTTCCAAAAGAGATTTTTCTTGATCTTCTTTCTTCTTAATAGGTAAATGTTTACCAGTGACTCTATGAAAAAGCAGGACACACTTTGAAATTTAATCTTCCATATTAACATCTTCTCCATCACTTTCTAAAGTCTAGGCAGTCAAGAAAACCATAATTTATAACCTTTGCTAATTTCCAAGGTTTAAATGCATACACACTAAAAATTTAACAATTGGCTCTAGATGGTAGGGTCTGGCTTCTAGACACACCAGGGATTATTTTAATCAGAAATCACACAGACACTATATTTTATCTTCTCTGTGTAGCCATCCTATAGATTGTAAGAATTTTATTTTTAAATGTCTTTTTTTAGAGGGAAGGGGGGAAAAGAAGTGATTCCTAAAGGTAGCCTGATACAAATGAAAGGTTTTAGGTATAATACGGATGAGATAATAATGTTTCCCTCTTACCCACTATCTAAAAATCAAAAGATACCTGATACTTTTTAGAGAATTTTGTTTTCAGAGAGCGAAAATAGTCTAGAACAAAGGTTTGTCTTGACAAGGACTAATTCTATCAGGAAGATAAGTTGAATAAAGACTGCAGGAGGCTCATTACACCTAGAGATACAAGGGCAAAACCAGGAACTCACACCGATTCCCTCAAGTTGTAGATCTCTAGATATCAGAGAGAAATGCCAAGTATAACATTTAATTTATGCCTTGGAAGATTAATTTGGATTTCTGAATAAATATAAGGAATTTCTAGTGGTTGGTGGATAACAATGAAAATATTCTTTAGTTTATATTTAAAACATTTTAATGACCTTATTGAAAAGGTAGTAAGGAAAGAAGCTATTCTTTCACAAGAGACTGTTTATTGTCAATAGTGAATTCAGCCACAAGTGGGAACAGCTCATATGCCAAAAAAACAAACAGAAAGCAGGCTTCTCTGATGTCCTCTGCACCTGCCACTCCATCCCAGGTGTGTGATGGACAATGTTTAACAACACAATGACTCTGTAAAAAAAATGTACCAGGACACTTTTAAGTTTAATCTGCATTATCAACATTTTTTCCCGTCACTTTTTGAAGTCTAGACAATCAACAAAACTTGTGACCAAAGTCCTGCATTTTGCAAGAAGACCAGCCAGGGTCTGTTTATGACCAATGACTTGGTTGACTGGTTTATCAAAGAACTGAATCGTGAAACTATTTACATTCTGCACTAGCCAACTGAGCTACGTGATTATAAATTCCTTGTTCTTGCTCACCTTAAGTTGCTTGCTTTTCTGTGATCATTTGCCCTCAAACCTTTATTGTTTTGGGTTTTTTTTCTGTCATCCTTAATAATATTTTGTAATTAAAAATAAACATATTTGTGTATCTAACTCTTAGACCACAAATTTGGTAGAGATCAAGTATCTAGCACTGTACTTTTTGGTATTTCACTCAATAACTAACACAGCATTATGTAGATAATGCTATATAACAACATATATATAGTCTATAATATAGTTTAAGTAGAATATTTGCTAAGTCTTATTTCTTAACTGCTGCACTTGCAAATTCTTGGTCTTTGTAACTTTTTTTGTTAGAACAATAATGAGGGTCAAGCTTCTATCTACTAAGGTCTACCCTGCCCCTCTGCAAATTACATCTTGTGTTCCAAGGTCTGTAGAGTAGGACCAAGCAGAACAAGTCTACAAGCTTCCATTAATGCTGTATGAATCTTGTATTTACCTATTTATTTATATGTTGTCTCTCACCTTAGAAAGAAAAGTCTGAGTTCAGGAGCTCTTTTTGCCTTTCTCTGTACACTTAGCACTTAAGGCACCTGGCACGTAGATTAGTAAATGCTTGTTGACAGAGTGACCATCTCTTCTTCTACACAATAGCCTTTTAAATACTTGCCTTCTCTCCTCCAGTATAAGTAACCCTGGTTCCTTTAACAACTTCTCAAACACGGCGACACCACTTCCTGTGGCGAAGTAAAAAGGCTCCTGGATTTGGCATCAGAGGACAGGCATGTGAATCCTGGCTCTGCCATTTACTACCAAGTGACCTTGGACCAGTCATTTAGTTTCTCTAGGCTTTAGTTTCTTCATCTGCTGTAAAAAAGAGGAGGTTGGACCAGATCACTTCCATGGTCCCTTTCAGCTTAAACTCTATGATCATGCAGTCTCCTCAAAAGTCTGATTGCCCTCTTCTGGACATTCTCTATCTTGTCATTGTCTTTCTTAAAATGTGATCCCTATACTAAACACAGAATTCTATATGTGGTTTGAATAGGGAAGACTACTGTGGGAATATTCCTTCCCTAGTTCTTGACACTATGCTCCTTTTGGGGTAGCTAGGTTGCACAATGACTGCTGGCCGTGGAGTCAAGGGGACCCAAGTTCAAATCCAACCTCAGACACTTACTAGTGTGTGACCCTGGGCAAGTCACTTAACCCTGTTTGCCTAAGTTTCCTTATCTGTAAAAATGAGCTGGAGAGGGAAATAGGAGATCACACCAGTATCTTTGCCAAATAAACCCCTAATAGGGTCACAAATGTTAAGACACAACTAAACAACAGCAACAAATGCTCCTCTTAATGCTCCCTAAGATCATATTAGTTTTTGGGGGGGGTGCCATTTTGAATTGTTGACTCATACTGTACTTTCTCTCCATTGAAGTCTTAGGTCTTTTCCAAAGAAAACCCATATCACTCCTGTCTTGTGCTGGTGAGGTTCATTTGTTGAAAATGATTTAGATGAAAGCTTAAAGATGTAGTCAATATCCTAGATGTCTGACATTCTATAGGCCAAAGAGGTCTGGGTTCTTGACTATATTTATCAACTGCCATATTAATATTTTATAAGCCTAAGTATCTTTTATTCCCTCCAAATTATCTCAGTGAGTGGACATACATACAGCATTTTCTATAAGGATCAAAATGGACTTGTGGTTTCATTGGTAAAGGGAACTCCCAGGTGAGGAAACTCCTACCAATGCCAGTTGGCACTTTCTGCTTCAATATACACTCAGAGCTTATCAGCTGTCTCTCTGGAGGTAGAGAGCATTTTTCATCTTGAGTCCTTTGTTGCTTCCAACTCTGCCACACCTTTCAGATTTATCCCCTCTCTATTCCTCTAGCTTCTATTTTGTGCAAGTGTGGTTGAGAGCACTTAAGGTAACTGGCATGTAGATTAATAATGCTTGTTGACAGAGTGACCATCTCCTCTTCCACACAATAGCCTCTCTCCAGTGGCAGTCATAATACAGAGAATGTGCTACTTTCACCACAGATTTGACAACCATTTATATATATATATATATGTAAAATCAATCCTTCAGAGATCTATTATTTCACTGGTATAGGTACTCCCTCCACTGACACAAACCACAACTCACTTGGGAGATGATCTTTAAGATTTGTTTTGGCTGAAAAATCCACACTAATTATACACCAACTACATGCCAACAACACACTAACACTTGGTCACAGAAAGTAAACATGTTATCAACATTACCGTGAAAATCAACATGTTCACTACATGCCAATGACGCCAACAACACTATCACTTTGTCGCAAAAATCAACAATTCTAATTTCACACCAATAGCTTACAATCTGCAAAAACAATTTCATGCCAACTACACACCAACATGCTAACACTTTACCACAAAAGAAGGCAATGTGCCAGTTACACACTGATTACATGCCAACAACACGCTGACACTTTTGTAACAAACAGCCATTGTTCTCACTAACTCTAATCCTTTGAGAGAGAAGGAGTCATTTAACCAAGTGTTTCATAGGTAACACACAGGAGGCACTGGAGTGGTGGAACTCCAGCCTCTGACAGGTTCACTCTTGATCTAGTCAGACAGGCAAACACCTTTGGAGGGGTTAGTAACCTTACTTTATTCTAGTCTAGTCTTCTCAGAGGAAAGGTTGCTGATGATGGGATCACCACCTCCTACGGCATTCCCTAGTCACCCTTCTTGCAGGGGCTGGCAAGAAGAGGGGGGGACAACTACCCCTATGTCTCAATGCGGTCAATCGAGACAGGCACAGTTTGTGCACCCCCCTAAATCCCCTCAAGCCTTGATGGCGGCTGGTCAAGGCACACACAGATTCCCTGTGCTTTCCCCACTCACTGATCAGTGCCTACTTGCTTTATAGGGCAACAGACAAAGAAGGCATCTTGCCAACATTAAGCTCACAGGTTAACTTTATCAATATCGTTATTCTGTGCAGGAGTAGTAAATATCAATTATGTCACCCCCCATATCTCATGGCACACTTCAGTAGGACTGTTTGTCACTATGATTCTAGGAATTACTATCTAGGATCCTTGGGGCTATTCTAGGAGTTATTATCTAACACCTGGAAACTAGACATTGGCATGGCCACGGATCCTGAAAAACTGAACTCTAAAAAGGATAACAAAATCCTCCTTACTTACACAAGGGCAGGCCCTTGTTACTTTTCCCCTACCTGGCCACCTAATTCTTTACCCCTTCTTGTTGTTGCAGCTTAGGACCTGAAACTTAGGGGACTAGAGTAACAGGGACCTTACATTCTTCAACTCGGATTCAATTTATTCTACACACATAGGGTGGTTAGGGGCTATCTCCAGTCGTCTTGATCTCTATCCGGCCACTGGACCCAGATGGCTCTGGAGGAGAAAGTGAGGCTGGTGACTTTGCACAGCCCTCCCTCACTCAAATAAAATTCCACTGGAAGTCATGTCATCATCTCCCTGATGTCATGATCCTCTTGGAGAACAAAGGAAAAACCATAACCTGTAAGTAGTTTGAACTGCCTGAATGGGGGGCAACTAAGCACATTCTCCCCTCCCTTCTCTTCTCCTCCTTTTTCCTCCCCTCCCTTTCCCTCCCTTCCCCTCCCCTCTCCTCTCCTCCTATAATGGGGGATGCTTTTTGCTGGTCTTCTCTTAAGTGCCTTTAATGATTTTTGCCTTTCAAATGTAATGGCAAACAAAATGGGACTTTTCACTGTTCTTTGTTTGAATGGGGCAGATGCGGTAGGATCTTTGGTCTTGGAATATTTCTCAGCATTAAGACAATGGAGAGTAACTGAATTATATGTGATGTGATACTGGGGATGGGGAACTTCCATTACACCCAGCCTGGGTAAGGTGAGAGCCCTCAGGGCTCTGAACAGGATATAATTGAGGGGAGCTTGGTGTCTGACTTTTGGGGCTCACTCATGAAAGGAGTGTTGAGACTCTGGGCAAGCCGTTGTGACTGCCCCCTGGCTTTGCTAATCCAGACTCGTTGGTTTTTTGGTAACTAGGAATTGTGATTTGAATCACACAAGGTCTGTCTGTTGATGTTTGTAATTACTGTTTGTATTTGCCTTGAAGTTCAGGGGGCTGGTCTTTTTCCCCTGAACTAAGTGAATGATATATGTATGTTTAATTAAACTGAGATGTTAACCCCTTAAAGTTACTTTCCTTAGTAAAGCAGATCAAAGACCCTGTGTTAGCAGCCCTTCTGTATGCTGGTGTTATTGGTCTTACACAGCCACAGTAGCTGCTAGCAACATTGTTGCTACACCTCTTCTCCCCTCTCCTCTGACTCCTCTCCCCTTACCTGAGAGTGTTCTGTGCAAAGTAAGGTAAAATTTGATGGCCAAAACCTACCTAGTTAACTTGGGGTTTACTGGCTAGATTTCTTTCTCAAAGACCAAGCTTTAAACCCCATTCACTCTGGATCTCATTGCTTGGACAATAATAGATCCCTTCGCTGCTCAAGCACCACTTAGTGGTTATTTTGGGGCCCTCCTGGCCCCAAATGTAAATAGTTAACTGTTTCTCTTTTGGCCAGCAACCCTAAGGGTCTTCCCCTCCTTTTTTTCCTCTCCTTTTTTTAAGGGGCTATCCCTTGACTCACTTCTTAAAGAGGCCTATTCGCTGATTTTGAGCTGCCTCACTCAGAGTGAGAACATTGAAAAGATCTTAGTTAAAAAGACCAACTCTTTTTTTTGACTGAGGGTAAAACTTCAAAAACAACACTGGGACATCTCCAGTTGTCCTGACTGATATCTGGCCATAGGGCTCAGATGGCTCCGGAGGAGAAAGTAAGGCTGGTGACTTTGCATAGTCCTCTCTCACTCAAATCAAATTCAATTGCAAGTCATGTCATTACCTCCCTGATGTCATGGTCCTCTTCTAGAACAAAGGACAAATCTCACATAAGGGTATGTAGAAAATAAATAAACATAATTTGGGGTGTATAATCTCACTGACTTGCTAGAAGGCCAGAAGAAGCCTCAGTAAAGCTGGCTTGCTTTATTTTCTTATTTTGAGCCACATGCCTCTTATACTGAACTACTGATATCTGAAAACCTTCTTGAGTTGGTGTTGATAGGGAGACAGGGTCACTGACAACTAGGGAAAATCAAGAAAGATCTTGATAAGAGTGCCACTTAAGCTGATTCTTATTGGTGTCCGTGAAGAATTAATTAAAAATTCATGAATCTAATTAAAGAAGGGGTTCTTTAAACAAAAATTTCTTTGTCCTAAACCATGAACATTAGAGTAATAGGGAGTCTTGGGAGGGCAAAGTGTCAATGCTTAATTATTCTGTCTTCCAGGTTGTCCTTCTGTGGGTACAAACCAAAAGTTTGAAATCAGGTGATTTCATGTGGTATTTAGAAACTCATTCATAGTGTAAGGTTGTATTGGGGATCCTTAAAGAGTTTGGCCTTTGTTTCCTTTGATTAATTCGGTGTCTTTGATTGAGTCTTACTAGGTGCTAAGCCCCAGGCCCAAACCCCTATCTGTTGGGTGCTAAGCCTACGTGGGTGTGAATTGGTAACTAAGGTGGGGCTCCAGATGGGGCCAATGAAGGGAGGTGCTAACACCAGAGCCAATCATGGGAACCTCAGCTGACGTTTGATGATGCCTGAAACTGTATAAGAAGGGAGAACAGAGTTATTTTCTTAAGGCTTTCGCTCCTGGAGGTGCAGGATTCTGGGCAGCCTCCGTAAGGGCCTTGGGGCTGAACTCAGATGTTGATGGTTTTCTTGGTAACTATGAATTGTATTTGGTCTGTTGATGTTTGTAATCTGTTTGTATTTGCTCTGAAGTTCAGGGTGCTGGCTTTTCCCCCTGAACTAAGTGAATGGTATTTGTATGCTGGATTAAATTGAGATTGTTAACCCCTTGATGTTGCTTTCCTTAGTAAAGCAGATCAAAAGAACCTGGGCTTGCAGTGTTCTGTGAGCTGGTTGTTGTTGGTTTTACACCCCCCATAGCAGCTGCTAGCCGGATCATTGAAACAAAGGTACACTGCAATTTGGTGATAAAAAGGACAGTAAACATTTTCATGTAAAGGGAAAGATTTATATTAATTATTAAATGGTATAAGTTGTGGTGGCTATTAAAGATGAGATGTAACAAAAGAAGCTTGTTTTAAAATATGCTACTAATATTACATATATTGTTATAATATTAAATTATATTACAATATGTATTATATATGAAGAAACAGTTTTAAAATAAGTTTTGGAGAAAAATTATCTGTGGTATATGATATAAAGATTCAACTCCCTTTGTGAATGAAAGATGATGCCTCACTTTCATGAGAACAGTTTAATATTTTAAGTAGCCAGGGAAAGATCTTTCATTTATTAAAAACTAGATAAATGAATTACGAGAAGACAGTTTCAAGGTAATGTATCAGTGATGGATGTTCATGGTGAAGCCTTCACTGCTACAAACATGATGTATTTCAGTTCATTTGCAGGTAACTTTTTTTTTTGACTGAGGGTAAAGCTTCAACAACAACAAAAAGAAATCATAAACATTTGGAGACTAAGGTATGATTTTGTAAGGACTATTGATTTGATAGGAAAAGCTTGAGGAGCTGTGAATTTCTAAGTGAAACATCAATCTCTGAGAGTCAGGAGGCTATCATTTAATGTATGAGAACTGGGAAGAAGAACTGATGGGTAGAAAAACCTGACTTAGGAGCTTAAGAAGGAGAATTGAAGACAGTGCATGAGGGCTTCAGAGTTCCTCAGGTTCTAGCGGTTAGAAGTTGATAATTCACAGTAGGTTTCAGCTGAGTAATTCTTGATTGCTGGGAGAGAGAATTGATTTCTTTGGCCAACAGCTTCAGTGGCAATTATTACCCTTTGATGCCACCTCCTCCCTTCTCACTCTAAGGATGAAGAGACTGACATCCACAAAGGTGAGGTGATTCACTCAAGGCCACACAGAGAATTAATGGCCAGTCTGGGAAAATCTAGCAATCAGAGATATGCTAAAGTGAAACCCAGGAAAGTAATAAGTTCCCCCTTCCTAGAGATCTTTTAATCAGAGCATAGATGACCATTTGTCAAGTGTATGATGCTGATGGAATTATTATCCAGTCGTAGGTGGGACTAAATAGATATTGAGGTCGTCTCATACTATGATTCTGAGATTTTGTGATCAAAGACTTCTTGCAGAAAATTGGACATTAGCTGGCTTGGATTATTGCATTGATTAGAATAGCTAAGTCTCTTTCCTAGTTGATCATCGTATGATATTGTTACTGTATACAGTATTCTCCTGGTTCTGCATGCCGGATTTTATAGCAGTTCATTTAAGTCTTCCCAGGTTTTTCTGAAACCATTCCCCTCATCATTTCTTATAGCAGAATAGTATTTCATCAAATTTATGTAGCAATAGGTTTAATCTCATTTGAGCCTTATGACTACCCTGTGAGGTAGTTACCACAGGTATTTTTATTCCCATTTTATAGTTAGGAAATTGAGGTTCAGAATGATAACTACCACACTGAGGAATTAAATGCCACTCACTGAGGAAATATCAGAGGCAGGATTTGAGCCCAAGTTTTCCCGACTTTAGGACTACCATGCTATTTATTACTCTTCTACACGTCTCCACACTATTAGAGACAGTATGGTGCAATGAAAAGAGCTCTGAATTTGGAGTCCAAGGAATTTGACTTGATTCCCAGTTCCTTCCTCCACTTGGCACTTTTGTGACCAAAGGACAAAGGACCTAATCTCTCTGTGTTTAACACATGCTCTGGAGCTACTATCTTAATTCCTATATCTACTGAACAACCTTGTTCTCAGAGCCTGACTACAAGAACCCTTCTGGTTTACGTAGGTGTTCTTGAGGAATTCAGAGGGAATGTTTTTGGTACTATTCTCCATGTTCTAAATTTATTATCCAATAGAGTTGGTCAACACATTTCCAGGTCTACAGGAATAGACCCAGGGGTGTGCTAGTTACACCTTGGAAATAGGCAAGCTATATGCATACTTTTTTTTTTAAATTTGGAGAGCCAATTAAATATTTACCAGCACACCACTGATAACTGTACCTCATCCGACTAAAATGGCCCCAGGCAGCTGTGAAAACCTTCTATAGAGTAGCCTTCTCAGTGGAAGGTCCTCAGCTCTGTTCCTCCTTCTGTTTACATTATGATGATTAGATTATTTAATTTACTTCTTCCTTGCCTCACTGTCTAGGTACTATTCTCTTCTCCTCTCCCTCTCTCCACCCCTTCCTTGCACACGTGACCATACTCTGCAGTCTTTTTAAGGTTTAAAAAAAACCCTTCACACTCATTTCAGCTTGCTTTCGCAATTCTTACTCCTCCTCCACCAACCAGATGACTATTCCCAAGTCCTGCTCATTACACTGAGGTTTAAAGTAACCTAGAGATGGCATTAGGAATCCGGGAGGGGGAGGGGAACAGCTGGTGACAGCTGCCGGCAATCCTGCAACAATGGCAAAGGCTGCTGCATGAGTTGCTATAACAAAAATAAAAGAAAACATCCCCTCATTTCTCACCTGCTAGGTGGCACAGTGGATAGAGCACCTGGAGTCAGGAAGACCCTCCTTCTTGAGTTCAAATCTAGCCTCAGATACTTACTAGCTGTGCAACTCTTGGCAAGTCACTTAACCCTGTTTGCCTCAGTTTCCTCATCTATAAAATGAGCTGGAGAAGAAAATGTCAAATCACTTCAATGTCTTTGCCAAATGGAGTCAAAAAGAGTTGGTTATGACTGAAAATGACTGAACAACATGGTCTAGACATAGTGAGGATATAAATACAAACAGAAAGACGGTCCCTCAAGGAGCTAACATTATAATGGGGAAAGACAACATATAAAAGGGAGCTAAAAATAGAGTCAGAAGGGGCAACATGCTGACGTTGGGGCATGGTGGCAAAGTCTAGAGAGTGAAGGATGACTAGTCTTAGCCATTCTGTAAAATGGAAGTTCTGGGAGCAACTCACCAATAGGAGTAATAAGTTGAGGGGCAGAGGGAGGTTTGAACTCAAGTCTTTCTGATTCCTAGTCCAGCATTCTATGCACTGTACCACAGCAGGTCAGTTCTTGCCCTCAAGGAGATTGTATTCTAATGGATTAAGATGTAATGCATCCCCAATATTATATATATATATTTCATAATGCATTTCTTTGGGAGAGGAAGAAGGCAAAGCAATTGGGGGTAAGTGACTTGCCCAAGGTCACCCAGCTAGTAAGTATGTCAAGTCTCTGAGGCCGGATTTGAACTCAGGTCCTCCTGACTCCAGGGCAAATGCTCCATTCACTGCGCCACCTAGCTGCCCCCTCACAACTCTGTAATAGAAATTATAAAGCATCATGTCTCCCATTTTACATAAGAGGTATAGAGAAGTTAAATGGATTGCTCTGGATCACACAGCTGTTAAGTCAAGGCCAAGAATCAAATCTAAATTAGTAGATTCCAAGCCAAAGGCTTCCCTGACTACACTATACTCTTTTCCTACAGGTATTAAAGTATGGTTGATGGAAAAAGATTATTGAAAATGACAGAGGTTGGAAAGTTGGTGAATAACGAGTTAGGTAGACCCTGTCAAGATCAGTGGAAAGGATCATAAAACCATTGATCACATTACCCGATGTGATCTCAAGAGATTACCTGCTATGAACACTGTCTTCATCCCTCCTTCTACTTTTGTGGAACTTTGATGTTATACTTTCAACATTTAAAACAATGCACTGTATTAATAATAAAAAATGATAATTAACAACAATAATAGCATGTTGTCTGCTGTGTGCTAAGTGATTTACAAATATTGTCTCATTTGTGATACTCACAATAGCCTGGAAGTTAAGTACTTTTATCATCCCCATGTTACAATTGCAGAAACTGAGGCAAATGGAGGTTACATGATTTGCCTAAAGTCACACAGCCAGTAAGTCTCAGACAGAATTTGAACTTGTCTTTCTGACTCCAGGTCCAAAATTCTTGCATCCTTACATGGTTCTGTATACTTTAAGCTCAGAGGTCATTTTAGAACAAAAGTTGAAGAACCTTTGATTTATTGAAAAATAGAACCAGCATCTGCAGTGGTCTAGTGGAAATCAGACAGGAGGGAAAACAATGAATCACAGGCAAAAAGTAGGGCTTCCTCCATGGAGCAGGATCCACTGTGGGTAAGTACAGCTGAACAGTAAGGGTGTCGAGGCTGGAGCAAAAGTCACACCAGAGATAAGACTAGGAAACTGGTTCTGTCAGGGATTAAGGCTCCCATTGGACCTGGAGATGGTGCCAACACAAGTGAGTTGCCACTGTCGAGTGCCAGTATCCTTAGACTATATGAGTAGGCTGCATTGAGTGGGGAGTAAATGTAGGATAACAAGAGAAAAAATCAAAGTAGAAAGGATAGTAAGATATACAAAATGAAGAGTCTGAGAGTCCAGAAAGTGTATAAACATATGGAAGATCCTTAGGTTAACAGTTAACCCAGTGAACCAAAAACTAGTGAACTGCATAAAACTTGATACCAGCAAATTTTCTGTCAAACTGGTCTACTAGTTTGGGATGGTGGAATGAGTGTTGGTTCTGGAGGACTTCAGTTCCAATCTCTTCTCTGTCACTGATTGGCATTTGTATGACCCTGGGCAAGCCACTTCACTGGTGGGCTTCATCTATAACATGAGAGGGTTCAACTTGATGACTTCTTGTGTTCCTTCCAGCTCTTGATCTATGATCCCTGAACTTAACATTTCATTTCCTATCTCCGTGTCTGGAAGGGATTCCCTCCTCAATTCTGCTTCTTAGAATTTCTAACTTCCTTCAAAGATCAAATTAGATAGAGCTTTCTATAAGAAGCCTATTCTGAAGCCCCCTGTTATTAGTGCTTTTCTCCTCCTCAAATTTTATTTTATTTTTTGTTATATTCTTTTTACTGAGTCATCCCATCAAAACTTTAAAGTTGAAAAATTTTAGGGATTATATCAATAGATATAAGCACTTACCACTATGTGCCAACTATCATTTATGCCACTCTTGAAGGTTTACAAACCACTTTACAGATACCTCATTTGATTCCTACAGCAGTTCTATGAAATATGTATTATCATCACCCCCATCTTACAGATAATGAAACTGAGGCTGGCTGAGGATAAATGGCCTCCCCAGGTTTGCAAAGCCAGTAAGTATCTATATCAGGATTTGAACTCAAGTCTTTCTGATTCCAAGTCCAGCATTCTATGCACTGTACTACAGCAGGCCAGTTCCTGCCCTCAAGGAGATTATATTCTAATGGATTAAGATGTAATCCATCCCCAATATTTTATAGAAGAGGAGACCAAGCAATGAACTCCCTAGGAAAAAATCTCTACGGCCAGATGGATTTACAAGTGAATTCTATCAAACACTTAAAGAACAATTAATTCCAATACTTTATAGACTATTTGGGAAAATAAGTGGAGTCCTACTAAATTCTTTTTATGACATAAATATGGTACTAATACCTAAACCAGGAGGAGTCAAAACAGAGAAAGAAAATTATAGACCAATTTCCCTAATGAATATAGTTGCAAAAATTTTAAATAAAATATTAGCAAAAAGATTACAGCAACTTAGCACAAGAATAATACACCACGACCAGGTAGGATTTATTCCAGGAGTGCAAGGCTGGTTTAATATTAAGAAAACTATCAGCACAATTGATCATATCAACAACAGAAGAGGAGACCAAGGCCTAGAGAGATTAAGAAATGTGCCCAAAGTGACATGGCTAACAGACATCGGATTAAAGCCAAAGTTATCTTCCTCAAAAATCCTGTATTCTGGGTACATGCTGTATTCACCTCGTGGAACATAAATTCCTTTTAAAATATTTATTTATTTACTAATTCATTTATTTTTAACTTTTTTTTTTTACACTTTGAGTTCCAAATTGTCTCCCTCCTTTCTGCCCCTCCCCCACCCATTGAGAAAACAAGCAGTATGATACCCATTACACAGGAACATAAATTCCTCGAAGGAAAAGTCTGTTTTGTTTTGATCTTTTTATCTCCAGATTCTAGCACCGTGCAAGGCACAAGATAAATGCTTAGTCAGTGTTTCAATTGACTTGTTAAAGCAAATAGAGCAGACAGTTCTGCCTGGTGTGATTTGAGGGGCACTTGGGAGAACAAACACTATAAACAAGGATGGTGTTTACAGACAAACTCAAGAGGATAAACAGAACATAGTTTTGTAGTGACTCCATAATGATTTCATGTATTTTTGTAGCTGAATGTCTATAGTCTTAAAGTGAGACCTATTGAATTCTTGTTCTTTCTCTAAACGTCTCAGATGTTCAAGCAAATTTGCAGACCTAGAGCTCTAACCTATACCCCTTTGATCTTCCTGGAATCATTTTTTTCCTGGGTGATGGAGACTTTTTAATCCAGTCTTGATTAGGTTATTTTCCAAAGTGGAAAATATTTCTGTTGGTCCCTAATCTCACCATCTAGACTAGTCTTCACAAGTACCTGAATTTCTTTCATTAGCAATGCATTCTTTTCAGTTGTTAAGCCTCTTTAGCCTTCAAAAGTCCTTTATTAGAATAATACAAATAAATACCTTGGAAAGGGAAAATATGTCAGGAGCCTCTAAACTAACATTTTTCTAGGGATGAATTTATGAGTCCTTTCCAATTTCCCCATCTAGTATAACAACTATCTGAGAGCAACAGCCTACTAAAATGGGACACAAAATAGGGGCCCTGAAAGGAGAAGGGAGGAGCATTCCCCAGCCCCCAAAGCCAGACTCTGTTCTTTTACTATTTGCTCAGGAACTGTCCCTGCTAGTGATGCAATGATAAGTTGTAAAAGATGGCCAGTATCTGACATGAGTTTCATCTCAAAAACGTAAGATTACAGAATCAGATTTTCTATCACTGCCATAGAAGATTCATTTAAATGAGAACAATTTCACTGCTTTGGTGCCTACTGGAGTATTGTTTTCAGTCCCTTTATGGAGTACACTTTGGGGCTGAACACTCATTGGCCTGTAACCATCTGGATTTTTCTATTGCTTTCTACCACCTCACTCTTATTCTTTAGGTTCCCTTCTTTTGTACTATTCTCCTCTCTCTTTCTTCTTCTAATGACCATAACCCATAACCTTTTATTTGCTTAATTATGACTCCCTATATAATAATCTCATATAGTAATAATTAGATTTTCTAGAGCTCTTGAAGATTTGCAAAATTCTTTATAGATGTTAACTCATTTAACCCTCAAAAACAACTCTGGGAGGTAGGTACTATTTTTAAAAGTTGATCCCCCCCACCAAATTACATGTAAAAACAATTTTTTATATTCATTTTAAAAAAAATTTTGAGTTCTAAATTCTCTCCCTTCTTCCCTCCCTATCCTTCCCACTTCTCGAGAAGGCAAGTTTTGATATTGATTATGCATTTGCAGTAGGCAAAAAATAATTCTATATTAGCCATAAGGTGAAAGAAAATAGATTTTAAAAAGACAAGAAAAACAGTTTTTAAAAAAGTGTGTTTCTATCTCCATTCAGACTCCATCAGTTCTTTCTCTGGGGGTGGATAGCATTTTTCATGATAAGTCTTTAGAGTTGTCTTAAATAATTGTATTGCGGAGAATAGCTAAGGCATTAACAGTTGTTCATCATATGGTATTGCGTTACTGTGTACACTGTCCTCCTGGTTCTAACTTCACTTTGCATCAGTTCACATAAGTCTTCCCATGTTTTTCTGAAAGCACACTGCTCATTGTTTCTTATTGCACAATAGTATTCCATCACAATCATATAACACAACTTATTCATCCACTCCCCAATTGATGAGCCCTCAATTTTCAATTCTTTGACATGATAAAGAACTGCCATAAATATTTTTGTTCACATAGGTCTTTTTCCCTTTTTTTTTTATCTTTTTGGGATATAGACCTACTAAGTGGTAACGCTGGGCCAAATAGTATGCACAGCTTGATAGCTCTTTGGGCATAGTTCCAAGTTTCTCTCCAGAATAGTTAGCTCAGTTCACAACTCCACCAATAATGCATTAGTGTCCCAATTTTTCCACATTCCCCCCAATGTTTGTCATTTTCCTTTTCTGTCCTTTTAGCCCATCTGATAAGGCATGAGGTGATACCTCAGAGTTGTTTTAATTTGCCTTTTTCTAATCAATAAAGATTTGGAGTGCTTTTTAAAAAATTATATATATATGTTTATAGTATATAAAATTTTAAATAAATGAATTTACTATGTATGCATATATTCACATGTGAATTTACATGTAAATATATGCATGCGTGTTTATAAATATTCATAAAACCAATATTTAAATAAATAGAAGTAAATATTTGCTAATTTTATGTATATGTAAACATGTTTACTTTGATTAATATGTATATTTATTTAATGTATATTTATGTATACACATATATACATGTATAAATACACATTTTACATTTGTGTGTATACACACATATATGTACATACACACATATATAATTGAAAGTAGTAGAATTCAATTCAAAATGGACACAAAGTGAATGTAGTTTTGTTTGTTAGTTGTTTCTCAAGTCAGTCAACAAGCATTTATTATGCACTTAGTATATGGCAGGCTTTTCTGTAAAAGCCGTCTCCTTATTTTGTTTGTTTCAACATTTCAACAAACTTTTTTTTACATGTTTATACTTTTCCCTTTTTTAATAATTAATTAATTAATTTTTAGTTTTCAGCATTCACTTCCATAAGATTTTGAGTTTTAAATTTTCTCTCCCTCCCTCTCCTCCACCTTCCCCGCCAAGACGGCATGCAATATGATATAAGCTCTACTTATACCTTCATATTAAGCATACTTTCACATTAGTCATGATGCAAAGAAGAATTAGAACTAATGGGAGAAACCATGAGCAAGAAGAAACAAAACAAAACAACAAAAGAAAAGGAGAGCAAATAGTATGCTTCCAGCTGCATTCAGACTCCAAAGTTCTTACTCTGGATATGGATAGCATTTTCCATCATGAGTCTTTTGGAGTTGTCTTGGGTCCTTGCATTGCTGAGAAGACCCATGTCTATCAGAGTCAGGATTTAGAGTGTTTTTATGTGATTATAGATAGCTTTGATTTCTTCTTCTGAAAATCACCTATTCGTACCCTTTGACCATTTATCAATTGAGGAATGACTCATATTCTTATCATTTGATTCAGTTCTCTATATATTTGAGAAATGAGGCCTTTATCAGAGATATTCGCAGTAAAAAATTTTCTCCATGTTTGTTGTTTATTGTTGTTCAGTTGTTCAGTCATGTCTGACTCTGTGAACCCATGAACTATAGCATGCCTGACCCTTCTTTCCTCTACTATCTCCTGAAGTCTAATTACTATCCCCTTCTTTTTGCCTTCAATCTTTCCCACTATCAAGGTCTTTCCCATGGAGGCCTGTCTTCTCGTTATGTGACCAAAGTATTTAAGCTTCAGCTTCAGTATTTGTCCTTCCAATTAATAGTCTGAATTAGTTTAAGTATTGACCGATTTGATCTCTTTCCTGTCCAAGGGCCTCTCAAAACCCCTCTTCAACATTAAAATTCATAAGTGCTGAGTCTGTGGCACTCAGATTTCCTTACAATCCAACTCTCATAGCCATACTGGAAAAACCATAGCTTGACTATATGGACCTTTCTCAATAGGATGCCATCTCTTCTTAGAATGTTGCCCAGATTTGCCAAAGCTTTCCTTCCAAGAGGCAAGCATCTTTTAATTCTATGGTGGTAGTCACCATCTGCAGTGATCTTTGAGTCCAAGAATATGAATTCTGACACTGCTTCCATTTCTTCTCCCTCTATTTGCCAGGAAGTGATGGGACCAGTTGCCATCATCTTTTTTTTTTTAATGTTAACCTTCAAGCCAGCTATTGCCTTCTCCTCTTTTGCCCTAATCAAGAGGCTTCTTAATTCTTCTTCGCTTTCTACCACCAGAGTGGTATCTACATATCTGAGACTGTTGCTATTTCTCCAGCCAACCTGAATTCTGGCTTTTGATTCATCCAGCCTGGCATTTTACATGATATACTCTGAATATAAGTTAAATGAATAAGGTGACAATATACAACCTTGTACATCTTTTCCAACCTTAAACCAATCAATTCCATATTTGATTCTATTGCTTCTTGACCCACATACAGGTTCCTCAGGAGACAAGTAAGATCATCTGGTATTCCTATCTCTTTGATGACTTGCCACATTTTGTTGTAATTCATACAGTCAAAGGCTTTAGTGTAGTAAATGAAGGAGAAGTAGATTTTTTTTCTTTTCTGGAACTCCCTTGCTTTTTCCATAGTCCAGCAAATGTTGGCAATTTGATCTCTAGTTCCTCTGCCTCTTCCAAAACCAGTCCACACTTCTGGTAATTCTTGATTCATATATCGCTAAAGTCAAGTTTGCAGAATCTTAACCATAACCTTCCTGGTGTGTGAAATGAGTGCAGTTGTTCAGTAATTTGAATATTCTTTGTATTGCCCCACTTTAGGAATGTGATCTAAACTAATCTTTTCTTTTTTCCATAATTTTATTTATTCGTTTTTAGTTTTCAACATTCACTTCTATAAGATTTTGAGTTCTAAATTTTCTCTCCCTCCACAAGATGACGTGCAGTCTGATATAGGTTACACATGCACAATCATATTTCCACATTAGTCATGTTGTAAAGAAGAATTAGAACCAAAGGGGAAAAATGACAATAAAGAAGAAACAAAAAAAAAGGGACCAATAGTCTGCTTCACTCTGCATTCAGACTCCATAGTTCTTTCTCTGGGTGTGAATAGCACTTTCCATCATGAGTCTTTTGGAATTCTTAGATCCTGGTATTGCTGAGAAGAGTTAAGTCTATCAAAGTTGGTCATTGCACAATATTGATGTTACCGTGCATGATGTTCCCCTGGTTCTGCTCACTTCACTCAGCATAAACTGATCTTTTCTAATCCAGTGGACACTGTTGAGTTTTGCTGGCATGTTGATTGCAGTACTTCAACAGCATCATCTTTTAGGATTTTAAATACCTCAACTAGAATTCTAATACCTCCACTAGCCTTATTGTTAGCAATGCTTCCTAAGGCCCACTTGACTTCATTCTCTAGCACAGGGCTGTCCAACCTTAGGTTTTTATTGAAACAATAGACAATATATTTTGATTTACCATTTTAGTGAGAGCTCTGCGGTAGCTCGACTTCATTTACTAAAGCATTTATGTAAATTTCTATGCTCGTAGGCAGGCCACATAAATCACACCGCAAGCTGCATTTTGGACAGCCCTGCGCTAGCGTGTCATTTTCTAAGTCAGCAACCACATGGTCATTTATCAGTGATGTTAAGATCTTTCCTATGTAGTTCTTCTGTATGTTCTTGTTACCTCTTCTTAATCTCTTACATTTCTGTTAAATCCCAACGATTTTTGTCTTTCATCATGTCCATTTTTGCATGAAACTTTCTCTTGCTAGTTTTAATTTTCTTGAAGAGATCTCTATCTTTACTGTTCTATCATTTCCTTTTATTTCTTTGCAGTGCTCATTTAAGAAAACCTTATCTGTCCTTGCTATTCTCTAGAATTCTTCATTCAGTGGGGCATATCTTTCCCTTTCTCTTATCCCTTTCACTTTGCTTCTTCCTCAGCTACTTGTAAAGCCTCATCGGACAGCCATTTTGCTTTCCTGCTCTTTGTTTTCTTTGGAATGCTTTTTCTTGCTGCTTCCTGTACAATATTGCAAACCTCTGTCTGTAGTTCTTCAGGTGCACTACTACCAGATATATCACCACTTTTCATAAGTGATGTTATTTAGGGCATACCTATGTGATCTGATGATTTTTTCTACTTTCTTCAATTTAAGTCTAAATTTTGCAATAAGAAGCCCATGCTCTGAGCCAAAGTCGGCTCTAGGTCTTGTTTTAATTGACTATATAGAGTTTCTCCACCTTTGGTAGCAAAGTATATAATCAATCTGATTTTGACATTGGCCATCTGGTAATGTCCATGTGTAGAGTTGCATTTTGAGATGTTGAAAAAGTGTTTGCTATGACCAATGTGTTATCCTGACAAAACTCTATTAGTCTCTGCCCTGCTTCATTTTGTGTTCCAAGGCTAAACTTGCCTATTATTCCAATTATCTTTAGCATTCCAGTCCCCAATGATGAATGTGACATCTTTCTCAGGTGTTATTTCTAAAAGATGCTGTAGGTCTTCATAGAATCAAGTACCTTTGACCTCTTCGGCATCAGTGGTTGGAGCACATATTTGTATTACTGTGATGTTGGATGGCTTGCCTTGGATTCAAACTGATATCATTTTGTCATTTTCGAGATTATACCTTAGTATTGCTTTTCTCATCTTTTCTATTGACTATGAGGGTTACTCCATTTCTTCTAAGGGATTCTTACCCATAGTAGTGTATGTAATGATCACCTGAATTGAATTCACCCATTCCCATCCATTTAAGTTTACTGACACCCAAGATGTTGGTGTTTAATCTTTCTATCCCCTATTTGACCACATCCAGTTTATCTTGGTTCATAGATCTGACATTCCAGGTTCTTGTGCAATATTGATCTTTAAAGCATCAAACTTTCCTTTTGTCATTAGACACATCAGCAGCTGAGCTTCCTTTTGGCTTTGACCCAGTTGCTCCATTAGTTCTGGAGCTAATTGTAGTTGCCCTCTGCTCTTCCTCAGTAGCATGTTGTCTGCCTTCTGACCTGAGAAACTTATCTTCTGATATCATATCTTTTATCATCTTAATATTGTCCATGTGTTTTTTTTTTGGCAAAGATACTGGAGTAGTTTCCCATTTCCTTGTCCAATAGATCACCTTTTACCAGAACTCTCCACTATGACCTGTTCATCTTGACCCCGTACAGCATAGCCCATAGTTTCATTGAGCTATGCAAACCCCTCTGCCATGAAAAGGCAAAGATATAGGAGGGGTTGTTAGATACTACTTGTAATTTTAAGGAAAACTCCATTTATTCCTATGCTTTCTGGTTTTTTTTTAATAGGAGTATTGTAATTTGTCAAAAGCTTTTACTATTAAGATAATCATATGCTTTTTATTGTTTTTTTTGTTATTATTTATATGGTCAATTATGCTGATAGTTTTACTAATATTGAACAAGCCCTGCATTACTGGTATAAATCTTACCAGGTCATAGTGTAAGATCTTCATGATATATTGCTATATTCTCCTTGCTAGATTTTATTTTTAAAAATTTGCTTCATTATTCATTAAGGAAATTGGTCTATAGTTTTCTTTTGCTGTTTTTGCTCTTCCTGATATCAGCATCATAGGGTCATAGAAGGAATTTGGTAGAACTCCCTCTTTGCCTATTTATCCAAATAGTTTATATAGTATTGGAATTAATTATTCTTTAAATGTTTGGTAAAATTCACTTGTGAATCCATCTGGTCCTGAGGATTTTTTCCTTAGGGAGTTCATTGATGACTTGTTCAATTTCTTTTTTCTAATATAGGGTTATTTTTATACTCTATTTCTTCTTCCATTAATCGGGGCAATTTATAATATTGTAAATACTCATCCATTTAGGGGCATATGATTGGACCAAATGGCTCCTAAAAATTGCTTTAATTTTGCCTTCATTGGTAGTGAATTCACCTTTTCATTCTTGATACTAGTGATTTCGTTTTAAAAAAAATAAATTAACCAATGATTATCTATTTTATTTATTTTTTTCATAAAACCAGCTCCTAGTTTTATTTATTAATTGAATGGTTTTCTTACCTTTCCAGTGAGTGACCAAAAGGACTCTTCTCTGCCCTGGAGCTGTGACCAGGGTCCCCATTCCCCTGCAGCCTTAAGGGCTAGGGCTTCTTTTCACCTTGGCATTGAGATCAAGAACTGTGTATGGGCAATGCAACAGGGTCCTACATTCAGTGCCAGCAAAGGATCTCCCACAATTTTTCCTTCTAACCAGTTGTACAATGCCTTTAGAGATTATGGACTGAGAACTCCAGAAGCCCCACCACCAATGCAGTCACCCCCAAGGCCCACTGATGGCTTGCCAGGACATGGCGTGTGCTGCATAGCCCCTTCAAATCAATGTATTTCTGGGTCCTTAGGTCATCTATAGGGAAGTATGTCAATCATACTCTACATTGGACCCTTACCTATTTACCATGAATTTCTTTCGCTTTGTTATATGGTTCACAACAGCTTGTTACTGGAATTCTTTCAGATTTTATTAACAGCTATGGGATCCTTGACTCAGGCCACCACTGTTTCTCCATACTTCTCCTTATTGGTGTAGCTGGATGGGGCCCTGCCCACATTTTCCACTGCTTATACCTTTGGGCTTCTCTACTAGTGGAATAAGAAACTTTGCCTGGTGCCCTCTTCCTCTCTCTCTCCTTCTTCCTCTTCCACTTCCCTTCCTCCTTCCTTTTTGTTTCAACAATCCAGCTGGCAGCTTCTGTGGGGGTGTAAGATCCACCAACAACCAGCACCCAGAAAGCTGCCAACATGCTGCAAAAGCACAGGTTCTTTTGATCTGCTTTAGTAAGGAAAGCAACGTTAAGGGGTTGACAAGCTTATTTTAATTCAGCATACAAATACCATTCACTTAGTTCAGGGGAAATAGCCAGCACCCTGAACTTCAGAGCAAAATACAAACAAAGTACAAACATCGACAGACAGACCTTGTCTGATTCAAATCCCAATACATAGTTACCAGAGTTTAACAAAATCTCAGCATCCAGGTTACAAGCTGGAGGGCATCAACACCATTGTGAGTGAGAGTCCTGCACAAATGGCTCTGTCTTCTCTTCTTAAAGCATTTCAGACGTCATCAAACGTCATCTGAATGACCAGAACTTCAGGCTCCTATGATTGGCTCTTGAGTTAGCACCTCCCCTTAGGACCCTGGGAGGTTCATATCTGCATAAGTTAGGTTAACATCTAATAGGGGTTAGAGCCTGGGGCTTGGCACTTAGTAAGACTCAATGAAATGTACTGAATTACTCAAAGGAAACAAAAGCCAAACTCTTCAAGGGCACTTGGTTGAACTAAGTGCTAAGAGCCCATTTTACTTACCAACACACCTTTCTCCTTCCAAAGAATAAAAGCAACATTTGAAAAAAGTTAATCTAGTAGCATGTGCAGAATAGCTTGTATGGGGAAGGGATGAAAGAACAGCTAGTTTGACTATTGTAATAGTCCATGTGTGATGTTCTAAGAATTTGAACTGGGGAAGCAGCTACTGGAAAGGAAAGGAAGAGATGGGTACAGCAGGGTCATGAGGAAGAACTGACAGACCCTGGTGTCTAACTGAGTATGAGGACTGATGGAGAAAGATGGATCAAGACCTTGAAGTTTTAGTTTGGGGTAACTGAGAAAATCGTAGTATCAGAGGTATGCTGGAACAGGCTTGTACTGCTGGCTTATCAGAGCTAATTTTTACATTTTCAGTATGAGCATTTACACCTTGGAAATTTATAAATATGACAAATTACAATATGATTTATTGTGTTTGTTTTGACTGCCTAGACTTAAGAAAGTGATGGAAAAATGTTAATAATGCACATAAAGCATAAAAAGTATTTCATGAGTATATTTCAGAAAGTTGGTTATTAAACATTTACCAGCAACATCTCTTTCTTGCTTCCAAGAAAAATTAAGATGAAAAGGCAAATTTAGAGAAGCATTTTGAGGCATTTGAAAATGACCTTCAGGGAAATTTCCACATGCTTATTAAAGATATGGGTTGAACCTATGAATCCTTTGATATAGGGAACTGCTCGGTGAGAAAACTCCTTCTATCAATGTAGAGCAAGACTTTTTTTTTGCAGTTTAAAGTCTAAAAGAGTTTTCTAACTTTAGAGAAATGAGAGGTTAAATGACTTGCCCAGGGTCACACAGTGTGAGTCTGAGGCAGGCTTCAAATCCAGGTCTTCCTGTTTCGAGATCTGACTCTCTATGTGTTATATTACTTTAACTCAATATATTTGTTAAAATTCATTAAATACCTAGCAAAATTATCTATTCAGTGTGCAGAAGCTGGGAGAGGAAGGTTCAGCCTTTGATAAAGCCTATCATCCATTTCTGAAAAGATCCTGAGATAAAGAGAGAACTGGATTTGAAATGATTTACTGTAAGAAGACAAGTAGTGTTTATAATATTTCTGGTGGAGTAATCCGGTGATAGTGTTGTTGTTTTTTATGAGAAAAGAGTGATCTTAACAGAACACAAATTGTCAACCGAAGGAAGAATAGCTAATAATGCTGAAGGCAGAAAATGTTAAGAGAGGACAGAGGAAAATGAAGATTTAGAAAAGGACATGTAGGTGGCTCAGTGGATAGGGTGCTAGATCTGGAGTCGGGAAGACTCTTCTTTCTGATTTCAACTCTGTATGACCCTGGGCAAGTCCCTTAACTCTTTTGTCTCAGTTTCCTCATCTGTAAAATGAGCTGGAGAAGGAAATGGCAAACCAGTTTGGTATCTTTGCCAAGAAAACCCAAAACTGGGGTCACGAAGAGTTGAAAACAACTGAACAGCAGCCACAAAATATTGGTAGATAAAACCCACATAACAAAAGCTCTTTGAAGAAAAGATCCTCAATCATTTTTAGGAGGACAAAGGACTCTTGTAGCCAAAAACTTTAAGAACCACTTTTCTAATGAGAATATCTATATATGTCTGTAAACAGTAGGAAAGGAGTCACTAGGGAGAAATATATCATAAAGCAAGGGAATAATTGATGAATCTAGGTCCTATGGAAGAAATGAGGGGATTTTGGGAGCTGAGAGCATAAGTAAAAGGGTTAGGTTATCCTTAAAAGCAGGAATGAGATCTTTCTCGGAGACCAGGAGAAATGATGAAAGAAGATGCAGTAATGCCCTAGTGCTGTGAGGTGGAAAGAAGTCCACCTGAGAAGGATCTGTAATAAAATAGAAAGTGACATTAACTTCTGTAAGTAAGGTGGAAGGACCAGAGAGGTGGAGATTGTGTGGTTTGTCCTTTGTTCTCAAAGAGGACCATGACATCAGGGAGATGATGACATGACATGCAATTGAATTTGATTTGAGTGAGGGAAGGCTGTGCAAAATTACCAGCCTCACTTTCACCTCCAGAGCCATTGGAGAGGTGGAGAAGGTGCAGACAGCTATTACAGTGAATGTGCTAAGGTATAGAGGAATAAAATATAAGTAGTACTGTGAGACACACCCCACCCCTCACTGTCCTAGGCACCAAAAGGGCTTGGTTGTTTTTTTTTTAAGATTAATTATTCCTGTCCTCGAGAGTTTATTTTCTAGATGTAGAGAAACGACTAACACATGTGAAACAGTGATTAGAATGGCAGAATGATTGCTGTAAATAGGAACTTAAATATTCCATATTATATTGTGTATGTGTTTATAGTCTCCCCTCTAACATAATTACTACTACCCCCCAGCTTTGGCATTACACTGGAAAAGGAGAGTGAAAAAGATAAAAGTTCTCCTAATTCCTCAAGAAACAATGGTGAGATGGATCCAGCTTGAACTGGCTCCCAAGAGCCAACCGTTAAATTTTCAATGCAAGCATTTACATCTTGGAAATCTGTAAAGGCTTGATTTATTGTTCTGTTGATTGTCCAAAGTTAAGAAAATGATGAAGAAATGTTAACAATGTGGAAACTTAGACGTGTGTTGTGTGTGCATTTTTTTTGAAAACAAATTGTTAAACATTTACTATTGTCAAGAGTATCTTGAAAGTTCACCAGATGTCAACCTGCTGGGTAGGAAATACTGATCTAGCCTCCTCTCTGCTTGAACCCAACCATCATTTTATCATTTAACTTGATTGAAGTTATCAAAATGTGATTTTTTTTAGAAGCCTAGTTTAGAATTACATTATGGATTCTGCATTGGTCACTTTTTTTTCTTTAAATTAATTTATTTAATTTTGGTTTTCAACATTCACTTCCATAAGCTTTTGAGTTTTAAATTTGCTCTACCTCCCTCCTCTCTCCCCACCCCAAGACAGCATGCAATCTGATAAAAGCTCTACATATA
The DNA here is from genome assembly GCF_011100635.1 of Trichosurus vulpecula. Taxonomy (NCBI): domain Eukaryota; kingdom Metazoa; phylum Chordata; class Mammalia; order Diprotodontia; family Phalangeridae; genus Trichosurus; species Trichosurus vulpecula. The sequence continues at coordinate 165,837,434 of NC_050573.1, forward strand.
CATTCTTATTAAACATATTTTCACATTAGTCATGTTGTAAAGAAGAATTAAAATAAATGGGAGAAACCATGAGAAAGAAAAAACAAAACAAAAAAAGAGAGCGAATATTATGCTTTAGTCTGCATTCAACTCCATAGTTCTTTCTTTGGATGTGGATAGCATTTTCCATCATGAATCTTTGGAATTGTTTCAGATCCTTGCATTGAGAAGAGCTAAGTCTCTCAAAGTTAGTTGTCGCACAATGCGGCTGTTACTGTGTACACTGTTCTCTTGTTTCTGCTCATCTCATTTGGCATCAGTTCATATATGTCTTTCCACATTTTTCTGAAGTCCTCCCACTCATCATTTCTTATAGCACAGTAGTATTCCATTACATTCATATACCACAACCTGTTCAGCCATTCCCTGATTGATTGATGGGCATCCCTGCATTGGTCACTTTAGAAAGATAGTCAGGAATTGGCACTATTTTAAAAAGTTGTATTTAGGCTTCTGTGCAGACAAGACAATGAATTTAGAGCCAAGGGTACCAGGACATTAAAACAGACAGAGCTGTATTAAGAAATGTGACTTAATAGGAAATTAATTCAACAATTTTCATATGAAATTAGAATCTGTATAAGAATAGCTCTATTTCCTCTTTACTACATATATAACATTCCTCCAAAAAATTTAACTAGATGCCCAAGTGTATCTGTGTGCTTTTCTCCAAATATTTCTTTCACATTTGATTTAGTCATCTTTCCCAAAAGCTTTTATAAACCTACATATAAAAAATGGCTTATTTGGGCTCTTTTCTTCTCTGTAGTCTGCTTCATCACAACTGACTTTCCTAGTTCTAGACTTGATTTCAATTCAACTGGAGCTGGGAAAGATTCTCCTGAGACCTTCTGAGAACCACTGTTTCTACTGTGAATTTGCTGACCTAGTTCCAAGGCAGGGTGGAAGGCAGGGTTCATATTCCCTTAAATGTAAAATATGGTGAGAAATGTGAAATGATAGTTCTTTTTCCACATATACAGAATACTGACTTTTCAGTATACCTTACTTTTTTCTTATAGGTGTCTAATGAATTAAAATAATGAGCTATGTGGATTCAAAGATTATTAGAGGCCTGACTGCTAACTTAATCTAGTTGCTTCTTTGCCTATGTAGAGACCAAGCCAGGAAAAAGTCAAGTGACTTGATCAAGATGACATAGCCAGCTAGTAGCAGAGCCGTGACTCTAATTGAGACATCCTGATTCCTAGGACAATAATCTTCTATGCTTTACTTCCTGGGGTCCAATTCTAGATTAATTCTAAGAAAAATCTAAAGTCTATTCCTTTCAGTCTTGATATTTAAATTGTTACAAAATATTTACCCATTTAAGGTTCATCTGTGTAAAGTGGGATTCTGTGACATATGACATGCCCCATTACAAACACTTAAATAATACTTCTTTTTTAATTTTAATTTTATTTTTGTTTTCATTTCCACATTCTCTCTATCTCTCCCTTTACCACCTCCCCTAACCATTGAGAAAACAAGAAATGAACTACCCTCAAATAATGTTTCTCACTTGGAGGGTGAAATTGTAACAGAAGAAGCAGGAAAGAGTTAAATTGTTTTGTCTAAATAACAAATAGACACACAGAGAAAACATATATTTGGTGTCAAACATTTAGATATTTCCTAATAATAAGACCTGACATTCACATGCCACTCATGTATATTACCACATCTGAACAGTAAAACAGCTCACTGAGGTTGTTTTGCAAGTATTATTTATCTACAGTTTACAAATAAAGACACTGAAGCTCAGAAAAGTAATTGATTTGCAAGAGTCACATAATCAGATTGATGGTGCAGTGGATAGAGCACCAGACCTGGAGTCAGGAAAACCTGAGTTCAATTTCAGCCTCAGACATTTACTAGCCATGTGACCTTTGGCAAACCACTTAATTTCTGCCTCATTTTCTTTAGCTGTAAAATGGGGATAATAATAATGCCTACCTCCCAGGGTTGTTGTGAAAAATAAAAGAGTAATATTTGTAAAGCGCTTTGCAAAGTGATATATCAATGCTAACATTATTATTATGATCATTATTGTGGTTGTTATTATTATGACCAGTAAGTGGTAGTGCTGGGGAATCAAACATAATTCTTCTGATTAATCCCTGGTCTCTTCCAACTACATCAGGCTGCCTCTCTTGTGTTGCCATACAGACATTTCTTATTATTTTATCAAATAAATTCATTTCATTGAATAAAAATTCACAGGAAAAAGTCCTGGAACATCTGTTATTAGAAGTTGCAATGTTGCCAGAAACATTTTGCAAGCATTAGTCTCTCTTTTGGTCATAATGAATAATGATAATATTAAACACTTCAAAGACTGATGCAGGATTTCATGCCTTATATTTTGCACACACATTGGCCTTGAAAGAATAGAAAGTAGCATAAAGATTGTTACTATTACATGATATGGGAGTAAGTCTACAAGAGGGAAGCTAGACATGTTTATGAAAACAAGTTGGAACTATTAGGTACACTGCCATTGAACTGTTTATACTTGAGTTTATATTGAAATAGACAATAAGAGCCTTCTAATTGGGCAAACCCACCAACCTCTGTAAGCCTATTTCCTCACCTATAAAAGGTTCCTTCTACTTCTCTATGAACCCCTGGCTTACATTTGTACGAAAGATTCTCCTTCAGCATGGCAGAAAGTCATTTATTTCCTCAGTTGGCATTCCATTTGGGAGGACCTTATCTAACCCCATGCAGCATTGTCTAGTGGAAAGAGAACAGCGCTGGATGAGAATTGAGATAACTCAATTCTATCTCCTATATTGATGTAAGCTTATTTTTATGACTATATATGTATATACACATATGTGAATATATATGTGTGTGTATTTGTACATATGTGTGTACATGACTTTTCTTTTCCTCAGTTGCATCACTGACACATACAAATAATTGTCAACTTTCTTCCTGTTTTGGAGGAATGCTGGGAAATTTTGTTTTCATCTTTTTAATGATGCTAGATAGATATATTATTATCCTTTCCCTCTTTTTCACCTGTTTATTTCATTTTGAATTTTTATTATCTTTTTTTTGTATCTCTTTCACTTTCCAAATATACCCTCCTCCATCCCTTACAATCAAAGACTTTTTTAAAAGAGTAAAAAAAGGCAGTTCAGCAAAACCAACCAACACATCAACCAATTCTGAAATTATATGCAGTGTTCTACATCTCTACTCCCTCATCCCTACAAGGAATGGAGGGAGTTATATTTTCTCATACCTTCTTCGGTTTTAAGCTTGGTCATTTTCATTACACAGGCTTCAGTGGCAGTAATTGCCCTTTCCTTTTATATTGTTAGGGTCATTGTGAATATTGATTTCCTGGTTCTGCCTTCTTCACTATGTGTCAGCTCTTATAGATCCTCTTTATGGTTCTTTGAATTCTTTATATTCTTTATTTCTTAATATCCTGGTGATACTCCATTAAATTCACAAATCATCATTTCTTTGGGCAATCAATGGCCCTCTACAATCTTTCTAGTTCTTTGCTACCAGAAAAAAGTGCTATGATGAATATTTTGGAATATAATGGACATTTCTGTATGTCTTTGATATCCTTGAGGCATATATCTAGCAAGAGGATCTCTGGCACATAAGTTACTGTCATCCTTTTCATTATCATTTCTTACAGCCTTCTTGTTATAGCCCTACCATATTAAGCTAGCCATAGTAAAGTGTCTGGGAGAAGGTGAATCTTCTACCCCAGGAGCTCTTCCCACTGCATAACTGCCTTGATTTCCAGACTCCCTCCCCATCACCCTTGCCTCTTCCCATAAAGCCCTACACCAACTGCAAAGATTTCTCCTGCCACTGAACTCTCGTGACACACAGAGTCTATATCAAACAGCACTTTTCACATTGAGCTTAAGACAATAGTTAGATTTTCTCTCTCCAACTAGAATGGTGAACTCTAAGACGACAGGTACCTGGCTTTCTACTTCTTTGTATGTCCCCCACAGTGCTCAGTACTTTCCACATAACAGAAAACCATAAGACCTAGAGATTGAAGATACTGAGAAATCAAGTTAACCCCTGTTCCATCCACTGACCTGAAACCATAGTAAGAATAAAATTAATTTTTATTGAATGAATGAAACAAATTACCCACTCTTTTGACTGAGTGGTCAGGGAAGAAGTCCTGGAGGGAAGAAGGAGGAGGTTTACTGCTACCATGGTTCTTGGCAACCCCTGAAAGAAAAGGACCTCTTTCCTGTTCCTCCGAGTAGGTTAATGATAGATTTCAATTATCTGCAGGGATACTTTATCTATTTAATGGAGAATTCTAGATTTTCAAGATCTTGCTGGGAAAAAAAATTATCTCCCAACCAGAACTTACATTTGAGCTTAGTATTCCCTGAAGATTTGACCTGCAGGTTCCAAAAGATCATCAGATTCTTTTGGAGCCTTCTTGGAATCCCTAGAAAGGAGGGGTCATCCAAAAGGAATAGACATCTTTCTTGCTCACCAAATCCTGTTCTTTTCTTATAATTTCAATGAGGACATCCTGTGTTCAGAGGTTAAAAAACCAAAGTCCGGTGGGACCTCACAACTGGATTGGGATGCCAGATGATTATAAAAGAGCTTATGTAAATAAACAACGATGTATTGTCAAAGTGCTTCTTGAAGAAGCACTGTTCATTTCTTGGAAAACTTTGCATTATGCTCTGTATCCAGCTAGTAACCTTATCCATGGCCAGGGGGCTCTGTTTGGTCTTTGAAAACAAAAACAACATCTTAATTTAAAAGGGACTGCTTTTCTGGGATTTGGGGAGGTGGAAAGTACTGCCATAATGAAAGAGAAAGCCCAAGAAGGTAATTATAATATCTTACTGCTTAACTCTGAGATTTTGAATGTTCAGATTATGGTAAAACATCATGCCATTAGGATTTCAGATATTACTTCCCTTGAGGGAAATGTGTGTATATGTATGTATTGGGGGAGGGGGAGGTTGAAGTGGGAAGGAATGTGTGTTCATGGTCCAAAAGATGATTTTTGTTCAACTGCCCAAGTTTCAGAAAAGTATCCACAAATAGTTTCCAAAGCTTTGCTTTTTTTGTTTGTTTGTTTTCCAGACTGGAAAGGGAGGGAAGCCACTTGGATTGAGCGGATTATTGAGATTATTAGGACTTTCTGCTCAAGGTCTTTCCCATCAGCTATTCATTATTTCTAATTTGACTAGATCTGTGATTTCATCAGTGTAGGGAACACCCAGTGAGGACCTTGCTCTACCAATGCAAATAACTACCTTCTTTCCAATCTATAGTCTTAGAGAGTTGCCTGAGCTACTGAAAAGTTAAATGATTTTCTCAGGGTGCCATAACCAGTGTCTGTCAGAGGCAAAATTTGAACCAAGGTCTTTTCAACAGCAAAGCCAGCTCCATATTTGCCTTGATGCTACTGTCTGGTTATCGTAATTATGCTAAGTGAGTATGGATCATCCTCATTGTGCTAGACACTATGCTGCTGCTTCTGTTTAGTTGTTTCAGTCATGTCCAACTTTTTGTGGCCCCATTTGGGGTTTCCTTGGCAAAGATACTAGCATGGTTTGCCATTTCCTTCTTCAGCTCATTTTACCGATGAAGAATTCAAGTAAATGGGGTTAAGTGACTTGTCCAGGGTCACACAGCTATTAACTGTCACAGGCCAGATTTGAACTCAAGCAGACTAATTCTAATGGGTTTATAAATTGTCCCCCATTACAGTGACAAGTCTAGCTTCCACTGGGATTGTAAACAGAGCCAGAAATATCATGAGTCAGTGTAGGCTTTGCCTCAGGTGCTGACATCCTGGGGATATGCTTTCTTCACTAGGAGGTGTGCTTTCTTCCCAATTCCTCTCCAACATTCCCCACTCCCTCCAGCCCAAGTTGTCTTCTTCTAAGGGTTCCATGGCTGTCACACACACTTCTTTTGTGTCCTACCTACTGAATACAAAACGTTTGCTTGCCAAAAAGATGATTTTATGGAGAACTCACACAGGGCAAGCATTCACATGGTGTTCAGAAGAAGCGATACAAGGACACTCTCATGGTCTCAAGAACTTTGGAACTGATTGTGTGACATGGGAGATACTGGCACATGACTGCTCAGCATGGCATGCCCACGTCAGAGAAAGTGCCGTGTTCTATGAGCAAACCAGAATTGTAACAGCTCAAAGGAAATGCAGGATATGCAGACTTAAGAGAATCGACCCCAAATGTTTACATGGACTATTTGTGTCTGACCTGTAGTAGAGCATTCCGAGCTTGTATTGGTCTGATCAGCCACAGTCTGACACACTGAAACTTGACTCTAACATACTGATGTCATTTTGGTCTTCTTCAAGAATGAAGGACAACAACCAGCCAACCCATCAGGGAGTACTGTACCACAACATGCCACCTGGCTTGGGGCCATCAGAATGCCTGGGATAGGTGAAGAGGATCGATAGAGAAGTCCCTATCCCCACTGTTAATAGTAAACTCAGATCTAGACCATCCAGTCCATCCCTACCCACCCCCATTCTCCCTTTCTACTGTGCTCTCTGAAATCCTCCCCGCCATTGTTACACTCTCCTTCATCTCTTCCTCTCAGATTTTGTTATTCCCTGAAACCAAACAGTCTATTGAAGACAAAACATCTCTTGGCAACCTTTGCAAGGCTAGCTGCTCTTTCTCTCTTACACCTTGTGACACATAAGGCCAAGAGGAGGAGTTGGTGTATTCTTTGTTCCTGCTGTGATGTTCACACTTTCCCTATGCCACCATCATTTAACAACTACCTCTTCTCCCTTAAAGTTCGTTCTAAACTATCCAAATCCTTCCTGCTGATATTTGTGGGTCTCTAGGGTGAAGTGGTTGCCAAAACATGAAGGAAGCACCACATACCTCAGAAAGAGCCTGAGGCTTGACCAGTTCAAAGGAAAGTGAAAAGGCCAGCAAAAATGATGAACTTGCCTCTAGGACACAGAAGGCATCCTTAACTTTGATCTCCTGCCACTCAAATGCTACAAGAATCTGGGAAATGTAACTGGATAATCACCATAATTAAGAGTGAGATTGCTCACTGAAGGAACTCTGATATGAGCCAGAAAGATTGTCAAATAAGAGAGGCTAGATCTCTCCCATCTCCAGCCACTAGATGATAAACTTCAGAGCTGAGATTCTCAGGTAGTCAGGGAAGAGAAGCTTCTGACACTACTAGGATAACCATTCTTACCCTTGCTGAAAAGAACAATATAACACTCTAGCAGAGCAAATCTGAAGCCAGAGTTGGGAAAGACTACAGTTATCAGTTTAAGAATGAACTCCAGTGTATTATTCCATTCAGCAGAGATGCTTTATCCCACGAGGAACAAGCCCAGATGACCAACAGCGTGACTTGGCCACTACCAGTGTCCTATACTACAGTGAACTTCATGTGGACTCTCTGAAGAAAGAAAAGCCATCAAACTAGTAATCATTCAGAGTTGTGAGTTGCCCTAGCCACATGTCTTCCCTACACATATACCTTACTAAAATTGTTTTTAAGTTAATCACTTTTCTCACAGAGACTTTGCGTATACGAGTGAGTGCATTCTAGGATTGGGGGGTGGGGGTAGGGAGTAGGGAATGCTTTGTACCTGTGGCTCTTGCTATATTGCTTCAGTCAATATCTTTTCTAAAAGGTCAAGTGAGTCTATTGACATTGTTAAAAAGAAGCACACTTATGAGAGCTTATTAGCTAGAGTGTTAGGAGGACTGTCACTTGCAAGGTTATTTCCTATAATTTGGAATAGTAGTCAATTATCTGGGGACCTAATCTGCTAGTTTGATTTGGAGATTCAAGCCCAAAGAGAGCACTCTACTAGAATAGGAGACTTGAAAATATGCCGATAGTTCCATCAAAATGTTGCATCCTTTAGGGTAGAGATTGTTATTTTCATCTTTGGATAGCCACTGCCTAACACCTTGCCTGGCACACAGTGTATGCTTTAAAAAAAAAAAAACTTGTTGAATAAATGAATGGTTAGAACACTGAAAAGAGACAAGGAAGAAAAGAGATCCTTTAACTGATGGAATTTATTTTAACTCTGAAAACCATGGAAAAGGCAAACATTGACAAGAATTAGGTTAGTACACAAAAGGGAGGTGACTGGGTAGAGCACATCAATGCTTTTTAAAAAGAAGCTCCTCCTCCCAGTTCAGGAAAGTTTTATAACCATTGCCCAAGTTTTCTGTCTTTAGTTGAATCCCTCCGAATTTATCAATTGTGATGAAATTTGAAAAAACTCCCTATATTAGAGTTTTTGTATGGAGACACATCACCATACATCTGACATCTATGTTATTGTGCCTTATACATTGTGACTAAGTGCTTAATAAACACTTGCTGATTACATGGTAATTGTTGTGCTCTATAGAGACCATGTGTGGTATGGCTGAACCACTGTTCTGATCCAACATATCAGTTGTAATGTTTACTGTGTTAAAGAAGCAGAATGACATAACGAGTTGTGCTGGGCTTAAAGTCAGAAAGACCTGGGTTTAAATCTTACATCTGACACTTCAGTAGCTATGTCACTTATCCTCTGGCGTGACTAAGACAACCCCCTCAGGTTCCCTATTAAATCCTCAATGGTTATAATCAGTTTTGATGGAGGGAATTTCCACAGCAAAAATTCCCCATTTGTAAGACTCAATCAATAAGCATTATAATGCATCTATATGGTAGGCATACCACATAGAGATGTAAAAATAAAACCAAAAAATGACAGTCCCTGCCCACAAGGGGCTTACATTCAATTGAGGAAGATCACAGATTTATTTTATTTTTTTACCTGTAACACTCCCTCATCCCAGGGCAGGATGGGTGATTCTCTGAAGGATCATCTTGTGACTCTGAATACACATAGAGGGCATAACTACTGAATGACTGAGAGACTTCTGAGTCTGTAATGCTACATTCTCTGTATAAACAAGTATCCTGCTTGTTTGGATTGATTAACAAATATTTATATCCAGTCACTTAAGTGCTAGGGTTAGAAATACAAGGAATGAAATGATGCCTAATCACAAGGAGCTTACATTCTAATGAGAGACAACAAGTGCACATAAAATATATGTAGAATACATAAAAAAACTAATAAATACAGATAGATATTGAGGGCCATTCAATGAAAGCCAGAGTGATTTGGGTTTAAAGGTGTAGTTAAGTAGCTCCATCTGAAACACAATGGGCTGGTCCAAAGAATCACTGGACTCCTTTAAAACAAAAATCACCATTGTGGAGGTGTGGTTAAATAAGTGTTTACAGGCAGATACAAAAGGCTTTTCAAAAAAAGAGAAATGGATACCTCTGAATATAGTCCTACATACTGCCAAAGCCACATGAATCACATGCACAATAACCATAACAAGGGTGATAATAATAGCTGGCACTTATGTGATGCTTTAAGGTATGCAGAGAACTTTACAAACAACTCATTTGATCCTCATGAGGATGCTCTGAAGTAAGTACTACTATTATCTCTGTTTTATAGAATTATGACTGCCTGTCTTGTCCTGAACCCTTCAGGGCATTCTTACACAAATTTCTTAACCCATTCCCTTTTGGACAGTGAAATTTATCTGAAATGAAAACTTATGTTTTGCTCCAAGTGGCCTAGAATATCTAATAGGCCAGCTTTAGTTGATCACAAATTCAGGAATGTACTTCAGGTATTCAAAAAAGAAAAAAAAAATCATTTATTAAGTATCTACCATGTCAAAGCTCTTTACTAGACTAAGGAGCTACAAAAATGGGGTGGACAGGAAGTCGTTGTCCTACCCTGAAAGAGATTACAGTCTAATGTGGGGATCTAACTGGAACAAGGGAGCATGTGAAGAGAAACTTAAGCAATGTGCTCTACAAGAAATTGAGTGAAATGACAGATTGCTTTCATCTGGAAGGAATAGAAAAGAAAGAAAATAACAAAGAATATAGGAGGAAGGCAGCACAGCAAAGATATGGGAAGATAATAAAAGGGAGACCAAGGGTTAGAGAAAAGAGGATGAAGAAAATGGGAAAAAAGGAGAATGGCAGTTAGTTATACTGGGGATGATGGTTCAGACCAGGTTACTTCTCAGTATATGAGCATATTGATTCTGGAAAGGTAAGGACAAAAGAAGGCACCAAACTATAAATAGTAATAGTGTCCCTATGTTATACTGGGAAAATGAACCTGTCTGCCTCAGTTTTCTCACTTGAGCAGAAGCAAGAAAACATTGTATACAGTAACAGCAATATTGTTCAGAGTAACTCTGAATGAATAAGTTATTCTGAATAATAGGAACATTAAAAAGGAAGGAAGGAAAGAAAAAGAAAGGAAGAAAGAAGGAAAAGCAGTTCTTGTTGACTGAGTAGAAGGCCATTAAATAAACCTTCTGAGAGGTGGTGTGGTCTTGTGGACAAAATCTCTGTGGCTAACCCTCAGTGGGTCTTGTTTCTTTTTACCGGTAGAATAGGGAATGCTATTCTGACTCATCCTTAGTGCTACCAAGTAACCCAGCTAAAGCTGGGACTTCTCAAGTTGAAAGGAGGCAAAAAGTAGTAGTGGAAGAAATATACCATTGCCCAATTTTAATGGCTTGGAAAAGAGAGCAATTCAGAGGGCAATGGCCTTTCTGCTGCTCCTAGGAACCCCCATATCTATTCTCTCATGAATACTTTTATGCCAAAAGGAATGGAAATTCGGAAGTGGGATGGACTTTCTTCCATATCACAAATGTCCCCTAGGATCTGATAGGAGCTGGAAAGCTGCATATTTATCAGAGTTGAATTGCTGTGGAGTTCAAGAGCACTGAACTCCAAAAGAACTTTGGGGCCTTTTATTTTTTTTTCCCAAATGATCTTGACTTCTGAGCATTCCTTTTCTCATTGAACAAATGTCCCAATCTGTGGTGTTTTCCTAACTAAGATAGTGTTTCATGGAGGCATATTTGGTAAAAATGTATTTCCGTTCTGATAAAATATATTAAAATATATTTCCATTCTAAATTATGTGGAATCTGATTTGAATTAATTACCATAATGCACAGTAATTGGCTAGAGATGATGATATGCTGGAACCTTTTTTTTTTTTTAAACTGTGGTGCTAATTCCATTTTAGTATCATGGTCTTCTAGATTCCCCACTCCCATTAGACTTCCTCTTTCTAAATCATAGACCATGTTTATATTTTTTTAATTGTCCAGCAATGCTGTAACTCTTCATTTCAGCCAAGACACAAATTGACTGGAGACTTGGTCAGAGGTAGACCAAAGGTGAATTAATCCAGGCTTCTAGAGCAGCTACTGCTCAAGACTGGACTCCAGTCCTTTGGTTTGTTCTTTAAAAACTTTCTTTGGAAGATCACCTCTCCTAATTAGTATTTTCTCTCCCTCTCCATTCTCCTCTTGCCTATCATTTACAACCCTGACTCCATTATTCTAGGGAAAAAACAAACTTTTTGGAAATTGAGATGCTCTACTCCCTCTTTTATCTCACTTTCCTCCAATAATTCCTTTGCTCCTCCAGACCATAATCTCTTCCACCTACCCACGTTACCCCCATGGAAGGTGTTAGTACCAAAAGCTATAGTAGTCAGGGCACATGTAGACCAAATAGGGTTTTTCTCACTTTTTAAAAAAATTGAGACATGACTGCTGATGTGAAATCTCAGTGACAGTCTCAACAAATATTTCAGCAGACTAGCTAATGATTACAAGTGGCTTCTGCTTGGAAATTTTCTCTGAATTTCTCCTACTTCCCATTGCCCCCTAACAAAGGTTCAAACTCCATCCCAAAACTATTTCCTCTTGGGGCAGTATGGAGGCAGAGACAGTAGGGCAAGTGAACAGATGAATTGTTGTTGTTTCAATCCACTGATTGCAGTAGCTCAGGATCATCATTTCTAAATCTTTTGGAAGCCCTTTTTTCCTGGAATTTAAGATATTATCTATAGCACTCACCTGTTTCAACCTAGAATGATGTGCTAGCTTTTTAATTGATTTTCTAAAGAGAAGACCATCATCTGTCATAAAAGCTTAGAGCTGTCAGGAAACTTAGACGTCATCTATATACTCCAAATCTCTCATTTCAGCCCAGAGAGATCAAACGACTCACCTAATGCCACGCAGATAAGAACAAAGGTTCTTACTCCTGGTTCAGTGCTTTTCCATACACTCTCATACAAATCTCCAGGTAGAAGTCAGCTAAACATACTATGGTGTTTGTAGTTCATGACATACAGTTTTTAGACTTTTTTTGGTTATGGAATCTGGCAAAGACAGTTTCTATTTTTTGGAAGCTTTTGTACCTTGCCCCATTGTTGGAGCTTCCCATATGGGAATCTGGTAATCACAAACTGTCAGCAGCATTAAAATTGATCAGAAAATATAAGAGAAGTTCATGGATGCCCCCAGTTTGAGGTGATCACTTCTCTTCATCCTTCAGTGCATTAAGGCACATGAATCAGGACTACTCACCAAAACCTGAGTGGTGTTTAAAACTGGAACTCTATAACTTCCTCAGAGAGAAGGCAATAGTGGGTAAGAAAGAGGGAAGCAATTAGGGGAGAGAGGGCCATTCATTACAATTTATATCATTTTGACTAGAAACTGAACAGCAAGCAGCTGTATAATTGGGGGAGGAATAGGAAAGGTAGGAAATCATCATTTTAAAACATCCCCAAAAAGTACAGTGCCATTTGCTTGCTACTTCTTAATCCTCAGATGAAATTTAAACACTGGGGGGGGGGGGGGTCAAATACACAGGGAACAAAAGAAACAAAAACCCTCAATGTTTTGTGTTTCCTAATTCAGGAAAGATATATTTTTTTAAATAATGCTACTGAAATGCTACTATAGAAAAAATGGAATATATTTTTAAAAACAACTAGATAGTTCATAGATCTCAAAACTGGCTTAATGCAAATATTATCAGACTTTTGATATGTTGGCTAGTTTTCTTGAACTGCCTACATTTTTCTTCTTTGTTAACAAAGGAAAACTTATTTGGCAAGGGACACATATGGGATGTATTCAAAATGAATGTATTTATACACATACATATATTTTAAAAATTAAAGTGGCTTAAACACACTCTGAGTGCAGAGTCAGCCTTTCATTCCACCAGGGGGCAGGCTAACCTTTTTTTTTTTTTTTTTAAAGCCGGCGGTGAGGCAGACGAAGTTTTTTTTGTCTTTGAGGTCCTGTCATTCTCTGTATAAACAAGTTACGTTCAAGTGTTTAGGATATAAATTACGACCATGCAGGCTGCCTTGGAAAGAATGTAAACACAGCACTGTGGTCGGAGCAAACTCTGAAACTGACTTTATAATTTATAGCAGGCCCCCGAGTAGCTAGCTCATTTAGAGAGAGAGAGAGAGAGAGAGAGAGAGAGAGAGAGAGAGAGAGATCGTGTTTTTTTTTTTTTAAAACAAAACCCAATAATGGAGATACCCCTCCCAAAAAACCATTCAAATCACTTCTTAATTTTGGAAAATATACAAAATATACTAAGGAAAACTAAGGATTAAGAGGTGGTTATGGCTCTTTGAAGAAGATGCTTTAGCTGCGATCTCTTTCCAATAAGGATAGAGTCGGATTAAGCTGAAATCCACTGAAAACACAAAAGTAGATCTCATAATGTCTCTCTCTCTCTCTGACAGTCTCCTTTCTTTGTTCCTTCTTCTGTGGCGTGGACTTAGGTACGTGGTAATTGAATCGTGATTGAACGGAAGAAAAATCTTTCCAGGGGATGAGTGGACCGTCAGTTTTCCGTTCAGGAATAAATAAATAAGTAAAATAAGAATCCGAAGCAATACAGAAAAGTCCTTCCATGTGTCACTGGGGAAGTTTTTCTCAAAGATCCGGTGGGGGCTTTCAAGGCGCTCAACTGCAAGGGGCTAGGCAGACGAAAGGCATAGTTAGGTTTTAAGGAACAACAAACCCTACCTCTTTGTCGCCTAATTGGGCTGCACTTTTTTTTTCTTTCCTTTTTCTTTCTTCCCTCCAGGGCCTCGCCTGCGAAGTTTCAAGTCTTCAAAACTGTGCCCATCAAGAAAGTTGAAAAGGAGTCTTGGATGTAAATCCCCGAAGGCTTGGGCGAGGTGTGGGGGAGGGTGAGAGATTAAAGGGACTGAGACTGTGAGGGGAAGCCTAGCCAGGGATGTGGCGGCGGCTTCGGGCCCTGTACCAGCGGCCCTGAACTCACCCGGCCAAGAAGGTGTGAGCGCCTTGGGCCGCCGTGTGCTTTGTGGGATTAAATTAGCCTTTACGAGCGGAGCTGGGTAAAAGCTGAGCTCCTTGATCTCTGGCATGCATTGAGGCAACCCAGCTACCACTCACCTGCTTTCCCCCCAGCTCTGGTCTCTTCCATCAGATTTTGTATGGATCACTACTACCTAGAAAAGGAGAGAGACTACCCGGACGAAATAGGGTGCTTACTTTCTAAGCACACACAAGGACCATCGACGTCTATTTATGGCATTAGTGGAGCTCCTGACTCCTCGGGGTAGCTGAATCTAATAAAGTCACTAGGCACCTAGAGGTGAGAATAGGAGAGGATTTGGGGGTGGGGGTTCTTCCCTTTCCTCATTCAAAACATTCAAATGCTAGGCAGGGGAGGAAAGCTAGGCACCACTGGGGATGGTACGTTCCACTTTAGAACTTGGAAGGCAAAAAAGTTAAAAGAAAGTGAACTTCTAACAAACTGTGCATTTAGACCTGTTTTTCAGGATTGCTTTTAAGCTGTTTCTGTTCCCATTGTTTTCTTCTTTTAGTCAGAAATCACAGGGTGTGAGAAAGGAAGAACAGAAAATATCTCAAGAAGAAAAACCCAAACCCTCCTGAATTACTCTGGATACAGACCCCACATCACACGGATCACTCTGCCCGAAAGAAACCCGGGGCTTGTTATCTTATTGCCCGGAGGTGAAAAGAACCTTGTTACCTAGGGGTATCCTAGAGAAGAAACGATCATTCGTTATATACAATTTTATTGAAAAAAAATTGTACATCAAAATATTTTGGCAAACTGTAAAAGTATACGTAAGTGCAAATATATCCTCCCTTTAAAGTACAAGCAATAGTGTGCGATTATACACGAAGATCATTAACAATATTTTTAAAAATGTGGTAGAAAACAACTTTGTAAAAACGTTGTATTGTCACAATACTGAAAATCCACTTTCTTAAACTAGACAGTTTATTTCTAAATACTTTCTTAATAATACTGATGGGCACTTTTGTCCAAAAAAATAGTGTTTGGAGAAATAGAACACTCCTAATTAAACAGGAAGCAACATTTAAAAAATCACGCACACACACATATACCAGGATTTCTTGTAGTCTTTGCTTTTGATTGCCACTTTGTTGTAAAATCCCAAGTTTTTCATAGAAAAATACCAACTGTCCACTTTTCAGACCCCGATTCCTGAAGGCAACGAAGATCTCAGAAACGCTTATTTGAGTTTTAACTTGGTTAGTTTTAAAATTCCCCACTAGGGAAATAATGGTCTCTTCTGTCCACTTTTTCCTTCCCTGGTGACCTGCCCCTGCCCCCCCCCCCCCAACAGGTTTCTTCTAAAAGTTTCTGAACCTTACCTGGTCTTGGTCTGTCCTTTGATGCGTGGTAGAACAATACTGGCTGCCTCTGGCATTCTGGCCACATGATTTGTGTTCTACTTAATGCTATCAGGGGTGCACGTTATATTTTACCTTGTGAGTCCAGCTAGACCTCAAACCTGATATCCCACGGGGTCCCAGATAGCCACTGTTTTATCGTCTCTCCATCAATTGGTTCTCTATTTATTCACATGACACAGGGCTTAATGTCCTGACAGACACTTTGATGGTGATGGTGGTGATAGTATGATCCACTAGCCGAAGGATGAAAAGAAGAAATGCCGTTGAAATTGAGGACGAAATCTTTCCTGTCACACACTGGGGTAGAGTGATGCTGATAGCGAGGCAGTCCCACTAAAAGAAGAAATTTAAAAAAAAAAAAGATGTATATGGGCATGTCTTTTCTAAAACAAATCTACCAAGGCTGCTGTGATAATGTATTGGCACTGGTCACAAATGGAGTAACTCATCTCTTTAACCATCATAGAAGATCTTAGAGAAAATAGAATTCCAGGAGAAGATGGTGGTATTTTGAAGTTCCCCTGGCTCAAAAAAATTGTTGAAAAATTCATTTTTAAAGAGGTAGCATTACAACCCCTTTATGCACCTGTGTACTTGTGTGAGGTGATTTTCTTGTTATTTATATGTAGGGAAAGAATAGCAATTAAATTCCACATGGGAGAGGAAGGATCATCCTTAGTCATATTTTTTCCCACTTTCTTCTCTTCATTCTGTTCCTTTCTTTCTGTGCATCTGTCTCTGTATGTTTCTGTGTGTCTCTCAGTGTATGTGTATGTGTCTCTGCCTCCCCTTTTCTCTCAGGGCTCTTGGGTAGGGAGGAAACAACCCTAGGTGTTTGAGGGAGCAGTTGATAGAATAACCTATCCAACGGACTCCATAAGCCCCTCAAGTCCTACTTTTATTAGTCTCTGCTCTACTTTCCCCATTAAGATAGAAGCTCCTTGCGAGTATGGATTGTTTCATTCTTTGAACTTGTATCCCCTGCGCCTAGAACAGTGTCTGGCACATATTAGTAGCTTAATAAATACTTCTTGATTGATAGGCTCAGCTCGTTGTTAAATTAACCAATCATACTAGGGGACAGTCCCAGGTCTTTTTTTTTTCTTTTTTAGTTAAAATTAGTGGTAGAAAGAAAGAGGAAAGGACCACTAACTTCAGCAGAACCTGAATTCCACATGTTCCTGCGTTCTGCGTGGGTGAATCTGTATATCTGAGTCAACACCCTGAGACTTCTAGCTGCACTTAATGGCATTAAGGAACCTCTTTTTGATAAGGAGTTGCAGACTGTGAGCTTTCCAAGGATACCTAACTTATTCACGTTTAGTTTGCACAGACTAGGCGATTTCACCGCCTATGGTTCTGTGTCACGGTTCTGCTCGGTGGCATTATATCGACTAAGCGACTCTATTTTGGATTGCACTGCAAACCCTGGACTTTTACTTTTGTCTTTATGGTGCTCATTCCTCAAATCCTGGGTAGTGCTGGAGTTTGCGGGTATGGGGAGAAGAGAATCATCCTTCTTGCTGCTGGGAGTGGACGGGGGAAGCTAGTGCCCTTTCCGAGGAGGTGAAGTTCCCTGCCCCCTTCCTCACCCCTCGGCTCAGGATTTAAAAACGGTTCTTTCTTCTTGGTCTTTTCTAATAACTCGCTTGCTATGCTGACAATAAACTCTAACACTTTATTGCAGGCCTGATTCAATCAGTTAGCATGCTTTAACAGCGTGTGAAAAATGTATCGCAAGCCTGGGGGGAGGGGGGAGGAGGAACCTCTGCTTTCAATATTCCTTTCAATCTTTTATGTTTAAGAAACAGCAAGGTCACTAACATAAATAGCTGGTGATTCGGCCCATGTTTATGGACCGATAAAAAGCAATTCTAACCAAATATGTGTATTGCCTTGCACCCACCAGTAAAAGAGAAAGCAGCTACACCCGCAGCAGCAGTCGGAATTGCACTTGTTCCAGTGTACCGGTTAGCATTCCTTGATTTTTTTTTTTTAGGTAAAACATTTTCCAATTGCCTCCGCTCCCCTCCCCCTCCTCCCCTCCATAACTGTATTCCACACGTGGGGCAGTGAAATTATGCATCATATCCTTGGACCAAAATCAGCCTGGCTATTGTTGTTTGTCTTTAATC
This sequence comes from Trichosurus vulpecula, assembly GCF_011100635.1. Lineage (NCBI taxonomy): Eukaryota > Metazoa > Chordata > Mammalia > Diprotodontia > Phalangeridae > Trichosurus > Trichosurus vulpecula. Next base: position 165,855,267 of record NC_050573.1, read on the forward strand.
TGTTGCTAGGATCAATAGACAAAAACTTTTAAAAATACTCCCAGGAACACACACACACACATACATTCTCATACCCACACCCACACACTCTCGTCTGGCCTTGGACATCCCTGTCTTGATAAAGCAATTAGCTGGAAAAGAGACTCTAAGGTCAGACGAGACTTTTCCTGATGTGGTTTTACTCTCATCTTCCCCTTATGACCCGAGTTATTAATGCTGTATACTGTGACTGGGCATAGTTATTTTTCTAGGCTTTTCTACTGCGTTTCTGGTGGATAAGGGACCTATAGAGGAGCAAGGGTGAGGTCGCAAATGGTCGTTCACAAGTGTGGCTTGGTCTTTATGTCAAACTCTTGGTTTATTCTCTTCAGCCACTCTCTGCCACTGCTGTCTCACCAAAGGTGCACAGACCTGGCCTAGCCTGTGCAGTCGAATATTCTCTCAGCCTTTGTCTCGATTCCCTTACCGCCCTCTCACCCCCCACAAACGAGACCTGTTGGGAATAACTAGTCTTCTGGGGTGTCCTCTATCTTCTCCCACGGTTGGAGACAATGGGTTGTATATCTAGAGTTCACCTGCCCTCTCTAAGAGATGGTAAATGATTAGGGGAATATTTCAAGTGGGGAAAAAGGCACACGAAATATTCTCCAAAGTCTCCGCAGAAATGGGGGTGGGGGTGGGGAGGGGCAAAGAACCAGTAGGAAATACAAAATAAACAAAATTGGTTTCTTTCCTTGCTGTTAAAGTCAAAGTCTGGGCCTTGTCAAATCTTCTATGTTTTGTCCCTAAGAAAGAGCATCTTAGATGGAGGATGAGGCAAAAACCAGTAGGAGAGAGACCCCCCGGGCTCTTCTGGGTCAGCTAGCTGAGCCCGGAGGGCCTTCTGTGGCTCTGGTTTTGGATGCTATCTGTCGGTTCTTCATTTTCAGGACTGTCTTTTGTTGCTTCCTGATCATTGAAGACTTACTGGGTTTTGGGTTGTTTTTTTTTTTTAAGACAATTTCATTCAGAGGTCGAACAAAGTGTTTTAAAGTGGTGGTGTCCTCGGTACTGTTAAACTATTTTTGTTAAAGAATATATTTTGGGGATGAGTCCTACAGGGGCCTTGACTATGGGGCTGCTTGCCTTTGCCTGAGTGTTACAGAGGGAATAGTGGGGGGGGGGAGGGCTGGAAATGTGTGTGTGTGTGTGTGTGTGTTTGTGGGGGGTGGTGGTGGTTGTGATTGACAGCCTCTCCGAAGGGATAAAAAAATAAGAGAGAGAGGGTCGTCTGTACTTGTTACTTGTTGAAATTCCCATAAAATTGAACAAGACCCTGCTCTCATGTGGGTTAAGTCAGGCTAAAATCCTCTTCGGTGTGGTCCTGCCCAGACTGTCTTTGTTTAGTTAACCTCCAAGACCCGCATTTAAAGGGGCTATTTGGAAAATTTCACCTTAAAGGGAGCCACATCTTTTACCCATTTAGGGGGAGTATATTTTGTGCTTCATTTTCCCTTCACTAACGTTCTAGAGGCAGAAACATGGATAGTTGGAAACATTTTTTTTTTAAAAATATATAATGGATCCCTGGGTTATAGATATTTTGTATCCTTCCTACTGTAGATATACTCGATTTTCTTTAAACTATAGCCTTCTTAGAGATTAGCGGGTTTTGCCGAGAATTTAGGCATTGCAGGAGTTCGTGAAACTTTAACACTTTCCCCCCATTTTTGCTACAAATCTACCAAAATACTTCCTGTTTCTTCCCGTCCTCCCTCAAATTTCCCTTCCCCAGACCTCTGACAATTAATTGGCTTCTCATAATTAGTTACCAAAATATGAGATTTTTTTTTTAATCGACAATTTCAGGAGTATCTCTCCATGGAGCCTTTCTATGGGAAAGACAGGCTTTGGGGGCAAGAGTCCAAACCTCTGTATCTGTCCTATGAGCAAGATTGGGCAGAATAGTCCAAGAAATTCTAGTCAGCTCAGGGATCATTGTTTTGTTCTTTTCCCTTGTCTCTCACTGGGAATATTTCCCCTTTTCCTAATTGACATTGTAACCTTATTATTCCAGCTTCTCTTTCACTCTGTCTTTCTGTACATCTCTTTCTCTGCCTCTCTCTGGTTTTATTTAGATATCTATCTCTTTGCCTTTCTCTTTGTCTCGCCCCCTCGGCACCCCACCCCCCCAACACTCACTGGCCTGTCCCAGTGACTCTTTCAGTAGCAGGCCTTTTCACACTTTCGCTTTCGGACAAAATCAAAGGAAATTAACAAAATAACCAAAAACGTAAGCCAAAACAAAAACAAACAAAAGAACGACTCTGAAATCGCATTAATTTCTCTCAAATCTAATCTCTGTTCTCCTAAAAATCCTAGGCCTGAGACGTTCAACATGCAAAAGCATCCTAGGCACTGCTCCGGGATGGTGGACAGAGTTACACAACCTCGTCCAAAGCAGGGAGGATAAACTCTCATGATGCCAAGCCCTGATCCTAGTTACTTCCAGGGTGACAAGGTCACTACTTCCCTCTTCTGATCTCCTCTCCCCTCTACCTGCCCCTGCCAACTTACTCCTACACCTAGGAAAAATGCAAAAATGTGGGTTACTCCAGTTCGCCAAGCAAGTGACCTCTGTGGTGTCAGGCCTCTCAGTGTGGCAAGGGGATGGATACAAAGGGCAAATGAGAGGCAGAACACGAGATAGGAGAGACAAAGGTGGCTGCTGGGCTCCTCGAGTTACCTGAGAGGTCTTCGCGGGCGTTTTGGTGCAGGTAGCTCTGCTCCAGGGAGTAGGAGGACATGCTGGAGTGGAGTCCGGCGGGGGCGGCCGGGTTGCTGCTGGGAGTCAGGGCAGGCGGCTGCTTGAGGTAAGGTGAAGAACCAGGAGGGCTCCAGTGAGCCGCGGGGCTAGTGTAGGGCGAGTGGCACTCTATGGCACTAGCCATGGCAGGCGACGAGGGCACGGGGCTGCTACTGCTGTCCGGTCCGTACTCTCCTCCCCCTCCTGCTCCTCCTCCTCCTCCTCCACCACCTCCTCCTCCGGCCGCCCCAACTCCAGCGCCCGTGGTGACCGGGCAGCTGGCCATATAGGTTGAGCCCGGGTTGGGCGACATATGGGGGACATGGTGGTGATGGTGGTGAGGGTGGGAGTGTCCCGGAGCGCCGGCGCTGGAATCGTAGCCTCCCGGCATCATGTCGAGGCCGCCGTAGCCACCCTGGCCATGGCATCCGAGCGGAGCCGAGGGGGGGCCCTGGAAATCGAAGCCCTGCGGCAAGAGCGAAGCTCCAAAACCCAGCCCGCTGACCATTCGGTGGTACATGGGCTTGAGCGCCTGGCACTTCCGCCTGAAACCCCGAGGCCGGCGGCGGAATGAGCCCTCCTCGAACATGAACTCGCTAGCTGGGTCGATGGTCCAATAGTGGCCCTTTCCCGGGCGGCCCAACCCCTTGGGGAGCTTGATGAAACACTCATTGAGCGAGAGGTTGTGGCGCACAGAATTCTTCCAGCCCTGGTAGGCTCCGCGGAAGAAAGGGAAGCGAGCCTGCAGGAACTGGTAGATCTCGCTGAGCGTGAGTCGCTTGCTGGGAGAGCTCTGGATAGCCATGACGATGAGGGCTATGTACGAGTACGGGGGCTTCTCCGGACGACGCAGCCCTGAGCTGGCCTTCTTGCTGCCGCTGCCGCTGCCCCCCCCTCCCCCGCCACCCCCTCCGCCTCCACCGCTCCCACTGCTGCCCCCGCCGCCGCTGGCGTTCTTGCAAGCTGCGGAGGAAGCACTGGAGGACGAGGAAGATGAAGAAGAGGCGGAGGACGCGGAGGAAGAAGAGGAAGAAGAGGTGGTCTCCAGGGCGGCAGCAGCAGCGGCGGAGGAAGAGGAGGAAGGGGGTGGCTGGCTCATCAAGACTGACTGGAGCGCACCGGGGGCCGGGCTGCAAGGACGCTGGAGAGGGGCAGGCGGGGGCGGCAGACGTTGCTGCTGCTGTTGCTGCTGCTGTTGCTGCTGCTGTTGCTGCTGCGGCTGCTGCCCGCTCTCGGTGGTCATCTGGCACTGAGTAGAAAAGCTGCGGTGCCGGTGGGGGTGGGGGTGGGGGTAAGAAAGAGCAGGCGTTGGGGTGGGGTAGGGGGTGAAGCCGGCAGCGCTCCCTCTCCCGCTGCAGGAGCTGCAACCGTGACTACTCCCGGCCAGCTCTTCGGTGTCTCCTCCCTCAGTTCTGCTGGAACTTCAGGCGGCGGCAGAGAAGGACTGCAGGCAACGCCCGGCGCATCCCTCCCCCAAGCATCCAGCCCTCTTCCTTGCGCAACCACCCTCTCCTTCCCCTAAAGCCTCGCCGCAGAGCTTCGAGAAGCTGCGTCCCAGAGCTGGGACCCTGGAGGTTGATGTCTCCCTTCACGTTCCCTCCTCACTTCTGTCTCTCTTCCTTCCACCCTCCCTTTCCCTCTCCCCCTCCCTTCTTCTCCTCCTCCCTCTCCTCTTCCTCCTCCTCCTTGCCCCCGCCCTTCCCCTCTGCTCTCTGCATCACCGCGGGGAGGGCTCACTCACTGTTTCTGAAATCACAACTTCTCTCCCCACCTGGTGGCTCTCTCTCTCTCTCTCTCTCTCTCTCTCTCACACACACACACACACACACACACACACACACACACGAACTTCGGCTTTGCGTAAAGCCCAATGGGCCTCACAAAAATCGACTAGTTGGTTCTCAGTTTATGAAATCATTCTTTCCCCCTTATAGACACTCCCCACCCTTAACTCATCCAAGAAATCCGAGTCGGTCGCCGTTGCTGCAGCGGGACAGAAACCACCCATTTCCTTCTGGCCTCTGTCCGCTACTCAACCGGCAGGCGGTTGCTGCCGTTGCCACCGCATTAGATCTCCCTAGCTGCTTCCTCTAATACACGCACTCACACCATTTATCAACTTCATTTATACATTACAATTCCCACAACCTCACTCCAGTGTGCCAGACTCCCAAAGGTAACGTGCGGATAACTCTTCCTGGCATAGTCCTGCATGCTATTCTTCAGTTAGAGGAGGGCTTGGGGATGTCGCCTAGGGAGAGCAGCTTAGAGACGATAGTGGGGAGGGAGCGCGGGACTCTTCCCAATCCATCACGTTCCAGATAAATTAGGAAACAAAAAGAAGAAGAAGAAATCATGGCTGAATGCAGAAAAACAAAGTTCAGTTGCATGAGTTGAGTTTGCATCTTCTGCATGACATTAAAGAGAGGTATAAAACGTTTTCTGTTGGGGTAGGACAGGGATAGGGGGGTCACAGAAAAAGGTCATTGTATTAACAGATTCCTTAAATGTGAAAGGCATGGGTATACTAAGGAAAGTGGGGTTAATGTATGTGCAATGCTTTCACTCCTTAGCCTTGACACATGATCAGTAAAATTCTGTTTCTCTCACTGCCTTAGTGTATCTTTCTCTAGAGCCGAAACTATACCAGTCTTAGATTTACCCGGCTCCCTAGTCTAACCGGCATTAGTCTCAACAGACATTGCGAAAGGATGTGCCCTCAGGAGAAATCATTTTCAATGAGACCCGACAGTTAGTTATTGGATTACACGTGCTAGGAAATGCAGTCTGACCAGGAATCAGGACTGGGAAATGGGAGGAAGGGAGGGAATACTGGAGAGGAGACGCAGGGAGAGTTGGGGGTGGGGGGGTGGGGCTGGTGGTGGAGAGAAGGGAAGAAAAAGAACGCTGGAGATGTGGTGCATCTCCGAGACAAACCAAAAGGGCCAAGAGAGCAGTGATGTGTGTAAGGAAGGACTTAGAAGTAGGGCATCCTTTAATAAAAGATGGTGGGAAAGGGAGGAGGAAAGAAGAACCTGGAACCTTAGGCAGAATAGGGCGGGACACTGTCCTGCTCGAATCTTGCCTGGAGCTAGTTGTGTCTCTACAGAGCTGCAGGATCTGCTGTAGGCTGAGTTTACTGGTGGGTATATGCAGGGGAGGAAGAGAAGATGGGGGGAGGGGGTAGTGCAGTGTGTGTGTGTGTGTGTGTGGGGGGGGGGGGGGGGGCTGGTCCCAGACAGTGACCTGAAGTTGAGTGGAAGCAGGCTTTTTCCATCAAACTCTGCCTGGATACCACACACAGAGACTAAGTGTCAGTTTACTGCACTGAGCCCGGCTCCTTTTCCCTAAGCTCCACAGTAATTAGACAAAGAAAACCTAAATTAGCTGAACAGGCGTCGACAGCTTCCTCCAGAGCACCCCTGGTACCTACATGGGAATGTGTCCGAAAATGGCTTGATTGTAGCCGAGAATCAGCTAAGAAAACACCGAGAGGCTGAACTCAGTTTACCGCTCATTTCCAATAGAAAAAAGAAAGAATGAAGAAACAACTCGTTCCTTTCCTAGTGAGTTGTTTTGATTGGCGTTTGTAGGGGGCTTTTGGTTGTTCCCACTCTTTAAAAATTCGGGTCTGAATGATGAAGGTCTGTTTTTGAAAATGAGTCCAAATTTATTTCAAGGCACTTCCTATCATGTTATGGAGTTTAGCTTTACACTAGGTCAGATTAAAAACCAGATTGTAGCTATTTGATTCTTTAACTGCCAATATTAATTTTTTTCAGTGAATTGATGTGATTCCAAAATGGAAAGAAACAATGTTAAGTAAGGGGCAACATCTGAAGGGAGGTCTACTCATTCTGCAAGATACCTCCTCCCCCCAGTAGAAAAAAAAAGTTTTAAACAGTGTACTCATGCTGGAGTTAATCGACTGTGTGCGTGTGTGTATGTGTGAGAGAGAGACAAACAGACAGCAGACAGACAGAGACAGAGATAGAGACAGAAACAGAGACAAACAAAACATAGACACAGAACAGTAGAACTCAGTATGAGAGAGGCAGCTAGTATATACTAAATAATATTATTTGACTAACATTGTTTTTGATAATTATACTTATTAAGTTCCATTATTTTTGTAGCATTTTACAGTTTCCAAAGCACTTTTCACACTTATGATCTTATTAGAAACTCATTATTTAGAAACGTATCTGCCCTTAGTTTCTCACCCATCAAAGTATTATACAGAGTAGGGGAACTACTTAATAAGCAGCCCTGAAAGATTGGGGGTTCAGGGCCTAGCTGAAGAAGGTCTAAGAGACCAAGGCAGAAATCACTGGCAAGACAGTGGTAGCCTTTTATCGAGTTCCACTGTCTCAGTTCCACAAGAGCTACCCGTCAGTCAAATGGCACTTCTCCTGTGGGTAAACCGTTGCATTTACCTACAATAAACGCATTAACGAATTCTTTCTAAATTTGTGAGAGCTACCCACGAGTTGGTAAACAGTCTATCAATTTATTGATGGACTCTTTCTGTAAGAGGGAAAATGCAAAAGGATGTGAGAAGCTATGGAGAATCCAGTCAATTCTGTTTCAATTCCGTTCATTGCAACACACATTTATTATGCGCCTAGTACATGCAGAACATCTTGCTGCACGATAAGCGGCGCACCAAATTTAGCTAAGACTCTAACCTTGACTTGGTGGAGTTCAGCTTCTCGTTCTTGCGAGCTTTCGCCCTTTGGTCTCTTCAGAAGGATAAACAATGCCTAAGTAGTCCCTAAACTTCAGAGTAGTCTAGAAATTTGTATTTGTTGCAGTTAACAAAAGATGAGGCTTGCCTTTTCTGAAACTTTTCTTAGAAGAATCAAGGGGACAGGGATGGAGTCTTATCTAAACTTCGTATCCTGTCTCCTCCCTAGAGCCTCGCACAATCCTCTGCACACAGTAGGTGCCTAATAAATGTTTGTCGAATTGAATGGCATTGCATTGGGGACCCTACTGTTATGCATACATTGTATGTTTTTCATGCACAGACTAAGAGCAAAGAAGCGCTCAAAAATCTCCCGCGTCCTTTATTCCACCTCACTTTACACAAAACTGCTGAGGAAGAGAGAACGTGAAAACAAATTATGTCATATTCTTCCTCTAAGGAAAAGTCTTCTGTTAAGTAGAGTCTTTAAAGGAAGCGTAGCAGGCGCAGCCGTGGCCCCTGCCGGGATCCCCTCACTTCTCTGCTCAGAGCGCAGCTTCCCTGCTTGCCTAAGGGGAAAACGCGTCTGCTGTGGTGGTCTCTTTGCTACCGACTTTCACTGTTTTTAACACAAAGCAAAACATAACTCGAATCTTTTTTTTCCCTTAGAAAAAGAAAGGTTTGTTTCACGGATTGTTTAGGTGAAGTTAGGGTGGGAAAGGGGCTGTTATCCTATAGAAATCCTCTGACTGAAACTCTATTTCTCTCTTCCTTCGGCAATTTTTTTTTCTACAAGTGGTGAATTCCCCCCAATGACTAGCCGATTCCTACTTGCTCAAAAAACCCAGTCCTTTGACCCTACCATAGAGAAAGCAAATGTGATTGAAAGCTTAGCTTCTCAAACGTTGTTCTGTAACCGCCTTATTTTTTTTTTTAATTCTAAGCAATCTCTTCCTCACTGGAGCTTAAATTGTATATTTCTGACATGTTTCTTTCACTGCTTGGAGTTTTAAGTGAAAATAGCCTAGGCGAAACCCGTTAACGAAGAGATGAATCCGAAAGGATAAATGTGTATTGTCATCTTGTCCCTGTTTCTCTGCAATCTGGCGACTACCTCTCTTGCACCCTTCCCTCTTCTTCTGTCCCCACATGTATCCGAGTAAAGGGCCTGCCTTCCAGAGTTTGTACGTTAGTAAAAAGCTATTTTCTAATTAAGTCTGAAACTCACCTATTCCTACTGGACCCATCAGTTTAAAATTCAAAACAAACAAAACAAAAACCGAAATCCTCTGACGTTTTCCTGACCCTGGAACGTTCTGTGCTGGACTCGAAAGTCAGTAGACCTGAGTTCTAGTTCCCAGCTTGGTCAGCTTTACCCCTTGCTACCTCTTTCTAGGCAGGGACAGTGGCAAATTGTATAAATTGAACTTCGATATTTTGGTGGGGGAAGGGGAAAAGATGAAGAAACCAGCCTGAGGACATAGATTGGCGCAGATTTCAGATTAACCATAGTTAATTACAAGTTAAATTAGACTAACTAGAGGAAAAGAAGGGAGTGAGGTGGGGTGGGGGCGAGGAGGGGGGGGTCCAAAAACGGTGACAGTAAGAATTTTACACCCACAGAGAAGTCTGCTCTCCTTTCTCAGTCCAGAATTCCCCAGACCTCCTGGCTTCTTAGGACTTTGGGCACCAGCCATGCAATCCCAAATGTTTATTTGGATAGATTCTTCCGCTTTCCAGGCGCATATGTCACATGCATGGCGCTTTTTATAGCTATCTTTCTGAGAGATCCGACTATTGCCAATAGATCTTCTGTTCCTAGGCCCCGGATGCACGATCATCAGATCCGAGATACCTCTTTTGGCCAAGGAGGTGCTTGGTGGGAAGGAGAAGGTGGAAGGGCAGAAGTGGGTGTGAGTTACTCTGGCTGGCGAGAGGAGGAAAAGGGTCCAAATGCCCAAATCTTACTGATGGGAGCTGCTCGGATTACTTCAATTCGAATTTGTCTTTCTGCTCTCCCAGAGCCTTATTCTTATACGTCCAGAAGATAGATGTTTTCTGAACACGAGGGCCAGTATTAATTCCCATTGAGGATAGATACCCTGATTAAGAACCTTCCAGGTGCAGGCACAAGAAAGCTTAGGGGGCACAAAGCTGGATTATTGACTTGAGAATGAAGGAGTTGTGGAGGGATATCGCGGTGGGGGGCCTTTGAGAATGAATTACCTTTCTAGAATCGAGTTGTTCGTCATAATTAGAAGAAGGGAATGATACCATTCTGTGTGGCTGAGACAAAAAAGATGGCATGGCACACAGTTCAGGGTTCAAATGGTAGATGGGGCAGTGAGCCTGATAATGAGGCAGAAAAAGGAATTTCTCAGTAAATAAAATAGGAAGGAGTAGGGTAACCACCACATACCTACTTACGGTGAGAGTTGTATGTGGGGATGCTAAAGAGAAAAGGCTGTTAACTTGTGGGAAAGTGGTGCAGGTAAGTTTGAAGTTTTTTTCTACATGGATTATCTAACAGTTGAGTGAATTAGCTTTTACTTCTCAAAGAATTCTTCCCTTATTAATCCTCCTAATACTAAGGTGGGGAGTAAGACATAGAAAAAGAGAGCTCTAAATGAGATGCTTAGAGCAGTTTGACAGTGAATTTGCATTTCTGGACCCCAGTCCTCTTCTCTCTTTTCGCTTCTCCAGCTGACTGTTAATTATTCTTCTTCCATTGAGTAGACTTTACCAATCCTAACTCCTTCCTCTTTCATAGACTTTCCTAAGGCTCGAGTCAGGGAGCCTTGGTCCTGAAGAGGACCAAGAGCTCTGGAGAGTCAAGAGAGTCCAGAAAAATCCCCGAAATAATTCTGATTCGGACTTGCAGACATGCCACCTCCCCCCCACTCCCTCCCCCCCAAGCTCCCAGAAACAAATATGTTTCAGGAAAGCTCCTTTGGCTGGGCCAGCAGCCAACTAGGCAAGAAGAGAAAGGAATAGAGAGAGATAACAGGGATGCTGAAAGAAGGCCGAGGATGCAGTTGCAATCGGCTCTGGCCTGGAAGGTGATGAATTAGGAGGTCTAAGCTTTGTTTCTAAGCTTTTGGACTCACAAATACCTCCTCTCCTTCCAAGGCTTCAGGGAAGATTCACTTCAGGAGGTGAGAGGAGGAAAGAGGAAAAGAGAAGAGGGAGGATGGAAAAAAGAGAGCAGAAAGAGAAGGGAAAGGAGAAGAAATAAGAAAGGTAAAAGGAGTAGAGGAGGGGAATGAGGAAATGAAGAGGATGGGAAAAGAGAACAGAGGAGAGCAAAGAGAAAAAGCAGAAGGAAGAGGAAAGATCTGTTTTTTTTTTAATTTATTATTGTTTTTTCCAGTGCATGTGGGCTCTCTCTGTCTCTCTCCTCTCTCTCTCTCTTCTTCCTACCCCCAAGTTAATCAGTGAAAGAGTATCTACTTTTGCCGAAAGCTAGGCCACATATAGAACCGCAAAGTTCTATATGACCTTTCTGGAGCGTCACCCCACCACACACACACACGCACACACACACACACACACACACTCCCCGCTGAGCTCAGGATATGGGACTTGCTTGCCCTCTTCAGAAAAGGAAACGTAGCTCTTCCAAAAATATAAATCAGTTCTGACGTCCAAATATTTCTTTTGTCCTCCAGCATCCTTTGTTCGAGTAAATAAAACGTGCCCGGCGCCCAGGCCCCACTTCGAACCTCAGGGCGCCCTAGACTGCGACCTAGAGGCGCTGCCTTTGGGGAGACCTTCCGCTCTTCCTTTGCCCCTCCCTCCTGTCTCTGAGCCTCCTTTCCTTTGGCTCTGCCTGGGTGATCTTTTTCAGCTCTGAGAGGGCCAGAACCGTGGAGAGAGGGGCTATACTCTGGTGGTGGGAGAGCGTGCTGTTTGTCTCCCGTCAGCTTGCCTTGCTTTCCGCCTCACTGCCTGCCTATCTGTCTGTCTGTCTGTCTCCCTGTAAAAGAGATGGACCAACTTCTACGGTCAAGGGAAAGCGAAAACAACGAGGTGATGAGAATCAATTCGTTTAACACAAGGCAAAGTGACAGATACTGGCACAGTCCTAACACCAGGTTGCTTCGGGCACGGAAGAAGTTTATTTTGTACTGGAAATCCCCAACGAATTTAGAGCGCTAGCCCTTCTTCCAAGCCCATTCTGCTTTAAAATGAAAACTGAAGCCCGAGTTTTCCTTTCCTTACACGGTGGCGCTTCATGGACGGGGGCGCCCCCTTGGATGTGGTGGTGGTGGTGGGCGTGTTGCGCGCGTAATTTAACTGGACACTTTAAAAATGACCCTCTTGATTGCAACGGAAAATCAGTCAGAGGAGCCAGCCGGACAGCGAGTGGGGCACCTAGACCTAAAGCTCCGCCCTCTCCCTCCCATCACCTTTCTTCCAAGGCGGGCTCCAGAAAAATAACCAGGGTAGTTCTTCGCCCCACTCTCAGGCTACTAGGACCTTTTTCAAGATCCCCTCTGGGGAAGAGAGATCTGGGGAAGACAGTGACTGCTGAGAGAGAAGCTATTCTTATTCCTTAAGACCACCGACTGGAATGGTTGAGTCTCTTGTACACAGCTCCCCCTCTCCCCACTTCTCACCCGTACTCAGGTGGCATTGGATGAAGTAGATCCTCAAAGTTTCTGTTTCTAAAGATTTAGGATAGTGATCATATATTTCCAGCTGGAAGGGGCTTTAGAGGTTGTCTCATCCTATTCCTTGATTTTTCAGGCGAGGAAATCGAGACTTGTCACGTTTCCCTTTTCCTTGCCTGGATAGCATTTCTGTCAGATTTAGGTCGTAGAGGTTGGTGTTAGGGTGAACCATTTTTAAAGCGCGTGTTTTGAGGCGGGTAGGTGGGAAAGTAAAATTTAGAGTAGGTTCTACTGAACAATTTATAAATATAGTTTAGAAAAAAGAAACGTTTGAACAACTCTTTGGAGTGTCAGGTATTTGAGAGCAGAGGCTCCTGTATAGGTGATTCAAGCCCCTTGGCTCCTCAGTGTCATAACTATTCCCTGTGAGTCCTTAGAAACTGGCAAATTAGTTTCGTGTCATTTTGATGAACTGTCTTTTTGATAAACTGTATTCGTGCTCACCCCACTCCCCAAACACATTAATCATATTACGGGATATAATACTATTCGAGGCAAATTGACTCCATCTGACCAAAGAGCCTTAACAGTCTTGGGGAACAACCTGAACCTGTCCCACCACAGAGGCCCAATATTCCCCTGTGTCAACCCTCCCCAAGTAGCACTTAAGGACCAGAGCCTCCAAGAAGAGCAGCTGAAGCCATTCTCCAGGCCCCACTCTTCGATTTTTCTACGGGGTCTTTATTGATGAGGTGCCTTGAAATCCCGCCCCCCTAACACACCAAATGTCCTTGAATGGTTTAGACAATCCATCACCCATCACTTCAAGAATATGTTTCCTTCCTTTCAAACACAATCGTCACACACTAGGCGGACTGGCGGGTGTGGAGAGAGGGAGAATGGGAAGGAGGGGGACACTTGAAAAGAGAAACAACTCTACAATTAAAGTTAAAACTACCTCCTAACCTTTGGGAAACAGGAATCGAGGACCAAAACCTCTCTTCAAATGATTTGCTTATCCTTCCATCCCCCTCCTCTCTCCACCTCTCTTTAAATATTCGAATTGAGCACATACATAACCCTAATCCCCGCCCCCCCATTAAAACAAAACAAAACCTCCCCCAAAACAAAAAAAAAAAAATAAAACCCCTGTAGTTCTTTAGGCATTTCGAACGGTATGAAAAAGTTGAACCATGCCTACTCCATCATTAGAAATGATGCTCTGTTTTGGCAGAGGGTTTTCTCGGGGGGATGGGCGGAGTGTCTGTGTTAGAGGAGAAGGGTGTTGAATTGGGAAGCACTGGGTTACGGCTTTCTCTCTTAGAGTCAGTCGGTGGGCGGGTCTCATCTCTCAGAAGCTTTACTTTTTCTAACGGGATCTGACTCCTTTTCTCTGGAAACTCCTTCCAGCTGTAGTTGACTACTCAAATTGTCCCACTTATCTCTCTCCGCCTTCCTCCCTCCCCAACCCCCTCTCCACTAACTTAGCTTTATTCTCTTAGCACTGGAAGAGCTGAGTTCTTTTCACTGCCACTGGATGGCACTAGGCTCTCGGGAATAGGGGTGTGTGTGTATATGTGTGTGTGTGTGTGTGTGTGTGTGTGTGTGTGTGTGTGTCCCTGTTCCCAGCCCCTGCTTGTCAATCCTAAAGGCCAGAGATCTCCAAAGGGCTATGTACACCACCGTAGATATGAAGCAGGCCCTCAAGGAGGGGAGTCAAGCCCCAGAAGGAAGCTCTGCTCTGGAAAACTGGAGACTAGAATCAGTCAACTTCCTCCCCTGAGGGCAATAGCAAAGCTCACATTCACCCAGTTCTGGCTTCTTGGCACTGAAAGCTGGACCTAGCTCTTCAGTTCTTAGAATGGTCAACAACCATAGAATTTTGAAGCTGGAAAAGATCCTACAGATAGTTTAGTCCAATCCTTTCATTTTATAGATTAGAAAAAACTGAGAGCCCAGAGAGGTTAAATTACTTGCCCAATGTTACACAACTGGTTGGTGGAAGGTATTGGCAGGGGCGGGGAGGGGGCAATGGGGAGATTGAGTGATATCTTGGAAACCCAAGTAGACTTGGGTTGGAACCTTGACTTTGCCACTTACTACCTGTAAATAAAAGGGCAAAAGGACAAGACATTTAACCTCTACCTTGCCTCAAGTCTCAACTCAGATCTCCTCTAAGAGGTCTTTCCAGCTTGTTTACATATCCCTGTCCCCTCCCCACCCCAAGAAAATGTCAGCTCCTTGATGGTGAAGACAATTCAATTTTTCCCTTTGTAACCACAGCTCAGGGTAGATACTACATATTTAAAAAAATTAATTGTTAGATTTAAGGCTTCCCAGGGCCTCAGTTTCCTCATTTATGAAAGGAAGGAGTTGGACTAGTCAGGGTGGGGTAGTGGAAATCGTGTTGAAAAAGGTATCAGGTTCCAAAAGCCAGTTCTGTCACTTGCTATCTGCATGACACTGGTCAAGTCTCTTAACTTCTTGGGATCATGGTTTCCTTATTTGTAAAATAAAGAACTTGAGCTATATTATATTTAAATGTCCCTTTTAAGTCTGGAGAAGCTGACTGCCCACTCCTGGTCTAGTGAACTTTCTCCATTCTTATGGGGTTTCAGTTGTGATGACCACACACTTTGCCCCTTTCTGGTTTTTTTTTTCCAAGATCCTTCTCGTAAGTGTTATTAAAAGGGGAAGGGGGGGGAAAAGTAGTTTAGTGACTTATTTTAGTGGTCAAATAGTTTTAAATAGTGTTTAAGTTATTACAGAAGAGGATCCAGGTAGGCAAAGAAACAGGACTGAATTGAATTTAGTATAAACTAGTGTGTGAGGGGTGAGGGATGGCAAAGGGGGATTCGAACCCCATATCTACTTGGTTTTCTTGGGAGAACTCCAGACTCTCCTTCAGTGCTCTGCTGTTAGTAATGCCTTCAGTGGGAAGGATACAAGAAGAAGGAAGCCAAGTCTTAGCTTTTACTGAAAGACATTCAGAAAAAAAAAATGGAAGGAATGTTTCCTTGGCTTCCCCAGTCTGCCTGGAGATGGAATCACAAACTCAACTTCTATGAAGTAAAAGAGGACCTTTTAGGACTTCCTTTGAGGTTGGGAGAGATGTGTATATGGTGGAGATGCAAAGGAGTATTGTGGATCTTAGGGAAAAGAGAAAAGAGAATTTTTTTTTTAATATGGGAACCAATGTATACTTCTGGCTTTTTTTTTTTGTAGGGAGAGAAGGGGAAGAGAGAAGCTCTGATTTCTGCTGTTCTTATTTTCCCCTCAGTTTGCATCTCCATTTGGGGCAAGTGTATCTACAAAAATGTGTATTCTTCTGTATCAAGATGGTTTTATTTTTAATACAATAAAAATCAACACATCTCTATTTCAATGGAACAACCAATTTTCCCCCCAAAATGACAGTTTTCTACATTACTTTCACCTCCCCACCCCAAAAACAATCCTAAGCAACGCCAAGACCAAGAAAACAAAACAAAAGTGAATTTTGTTGGCAGTGAATCTTTTTGATGAAGGCAGTACTATGAGTTAAGAGTTAGATTTAACTAAGAGTTTCCACAGTCTACTCTGGCAGCCCTGGGCCTTCCAAGGCAAGTCCCATACTGAAGAAGCAAGCCCAGGATTTTCAGCCACTTTGTGTTCATCACTTTCCTGCCAAGCTGCCTCTGTTAAATTTCTTTCTCCTTCAGCCAATATGCTTAGGTATGACAGTCAGTGATCCAAAGGGTGTTTCATTGTAAGGCCTCTATTTAAAAATAATAACTATAGCTTATGTTATAGGTTGCTGCAAGTTTTTAAAAGCCCTATCGACACAATAATGGTGTGAGCCGTGTAGTGCAAGAATTCTCACCTGCATTTTTACAGATGGAAGGGTGGCAGGAATACAGAAGAGCAGTGGCTTGTGTTAGGGGCCAGGAATACAGCCCAGGTGTGGGTCCATCGCTCTTCACACCACACCCCACCACATTAATTTATAAAGACTACATCTACCCACAGCCATACCCACATACTATACAGTGCTTGGAAAACATTAAAACAAGTCTCTTGGGTCAGTCTTTTAAGATTGAAGCTTGATTCGCTGAAAGTCTGCTTGGGTACCTCACAGTTTGGCTTTAAAATCCAACAAATAGCAATGTTCTATTCCGTGCAAAACACCGCATCAGGCTCTGAGGAATATGATACCTCTGCTCTAATTAAACGGTCTATTATGATCATCTAAAATTTTTTTTTACCAAATGTTTATTCTGGACGGTGTCAAAAATGGAAAAGAGAATTGTCAGAGGTTTACTCTGTGTGCGTGGGCAAGTGCACGCAGCGTGTGTTCGGGGAGAAATGAAACCTCTTTCTTGAATCATAACAGAGCCTGTACGGAAGGCAGGGCAACATCTTTTCTATGCCTTAGACAATTCTTAGTATAGTGCACAGAGAGCCGAGAAGGCGCTCCATAAATATTTGCTGGTTGATTGATTTCCAAGCATTGGAGATCATCTCCCATTGCCAGTCTTTGCAACTCCACAACGTGGCGCCGCTGGGCTCCAATCCGTTGTGCATGACTAATTCCTCCAGTTACTCAGTGTGCTGGGATCCGGCCTCGGTCCCTCCCCGCCCGATGCCCATCGGCTGATTGATCTTAGTGTTCTCAGCTAATTAAAAAAAGAGAAACCAGCTGTCAGGCATAGAGCCCAAATTCTTGCCCACCAGTGTCTGTCTACTTGGTGGGCTCTCAAGCCCACCAAGACAGAGGTTCCAGGTGTGAGCCGTTTTCCGCGGCCCCAATTTACACACTGCCGAATGTTTCCAGTTTGGCTCCCGGTGAAATTCGGCCTGGATCCCCTGATCCAAACTGGCATCATTTGTACCTTAGACATGCGCTCAGCACTGAGAACAATCTATATGCAAGGTGCCAGAGAGAATAAAAGAGAGGGAGAGACTAAGAGGCAACTCTGTAGTTGAGGATAGCTTAGGAGTGGTTCGGAGGCAGAGAAACAGACAGAAGGCAAATGAAGGGAGGAGTGGAGAAGGGGGCGGCGGCGGCGCCAGTTGCTTAGAACCTCGGTAGCAAGCTGTTCTGTTACAACCCTTTCCTTCGATACTCTTATTTTACTTTAGACTTTAGAATTCTCAAAGAGGGTTATAATACATCGTCTTAAGATATCTTTTTCACTGCCTTGCATACATCTCATTATCTGAGTTTCTCAACAGCTCTGCAGGTGGGGGAAACGTAAAGTGACCCGCTCAAGGACACACAGCAAGTGTCAGGTGAGATTTCAACCCAGGTCCCCCCGACTTCAGATCCAATAGTCTAGATGTGCTGTTCCACGTAAGCTCAATTGAATATTCAGCAATCAAAAGCTTCCATTTAGGCCAAACAAATATTCCCCATTCTCCAGCACTTAGTTGGGGAGTGAGGGCAGGAGAGGAAGGGGAAGGCCAGGAACCAGAGCATTCGGTGCCCCGACATTTCACTAAATGAAGAGCAGGCTTTAAATTGCAGAGTATGCTATCGCGCAGTAGAGTAGGTTCAGGGCATCAAATTTGGGGCAACGAATCTCTAGAGAAAAAATATTACTAGGGTTTTTTGTTTTCTTTGGTTTTGTTTTTTTGGTTTGGTTTTTTTTTTTTTTTTGCGGGGAGGAAGACTATATCTTTCTTGGAGGAATCAAAGCACATCTCTTTGATTTGAATAGGACTTTTCTTCCTTCTGCCCACTCTCAATTCCCTTCTGAAGAAGTGAATCAACTCCGCTTCAGGTTGTCAGTAAGCAAAAGGAGGCTGAGGACGACCTCTTCTCGCCTCCCGCGGCCCATGCAGATACTGGCAGGTATCACTTGAATAAATGTGCTTATTTCCCATCCTGAAGGTGCCAGACAGGAACCGAAACTGGAGCCGAAGTCACTTTATTGCTGGAACCGAGGGCTTATTGGATAGGATCACTCTTGCTTCTTCCTCACTTTTAAACCACATGAATAGCCAGTAGTCATTTTGATTGTAAGCTCTATCAATTATGTTAGAAACAAACAAACAAAAAAAACAGTGTACTGTCAAGTCCTAGATCCTCTGGATTCCGATCTTCCCTGATAATTTTTAAATCAGATTGCTAACGCCTTACAGTATTAATCTGGATTACTCCCCTTCTTTCTCTCTCTCTAAGGTACAGTTTGTTTTGGTCTTGTCACAGGTGCAGGGCTAGACCCTGGAGGGGAGAGGTTTGGGAGGGAGGGAAAGAGAAAGGCTGAGAGCACCAAGTGAGATTATCGATAGAAGCTTCCAGGAAAACCTGACGCAATTTGGAGTTTTTGATCAGATGGGGCTAATTCCAGAGTCCTTCGCCGGAGCGTCGTTTATTTTCAATTGTTGTACTTGGGTAGGACTCCAGTATTAGAAAGGAATACATGATGACAGAGTGGAGGAAAAAGGTGGGGAAAGGGGGGGGGGAGCTAGGGAAGAATATGTACCCTTGGGGAAAAAAAAAACTCAAGAACGTCACAATTTCTTGTTCTTCTGTATCTATTAATTATACGTTTTTGTAGATGATTTTTTAAAAAAATGATTAAACTTTTAAAAAAGCAAATTTAAAAAGAAAAGAAAAGATGAACGTTCAATGAACTCAGCAGCAGCGAACTGAGAAGCTGCAAAGGTAGACAGGTGGTGCGTGTGTGTGTGTGTGTGTGTGCGCGTGTGTGTGTGTGTGTGTGTGTGTGTACTCGTTCGTGCTCCAGAAAGCATTTCTCGCTGTGCTCGTGTTTTACGTGAATTGGTGCAATTCCAGTTCTCGGAGAATGAAAGTTGCATGCAGCGGCCAGATTCGGAGCTCAATTCCATTTATCTTCTCTTTTTCTCTTCCTTCTCCTTTTCTCTGTCTGGACTCGCGCCCTCTGGCGCCTCGATCTTCAAATCACGGCCCAGTTGCGGGGGGGAGTGGGTTTGAGGATGCAGAGCGTGAGCATCCCTCCGGGAGTGGGGAATGGAAGCCACCAGGTGAAGGTGACAAGGACTGAACCCTAGTAGGAGGGGTCCCTGTTCCCGATCGCTACCTTTCCCCATCTCCTGGCTAATCATGGGATGGGCCGATTTCCAAAACGTGGTTGGAGAAAGTAAAAACTAGATGATGTCTCTTCTGTCTGTGAGGGACGAGAAAACAAATACGCCAAGCGGCCTTGCGCGTTGGGCTCGCCACAAATCGCCCAGAGATTCCTGGAGGCGGACTCCGACGCCCCAAGCCGCGCGTCAGGCTAGGCACTGGGCTCTCTGACGCGGCGGCCGCAGGACGCGAGGCGCGAAACCTCAGGCAGCTGCACAGCTCCCCAGGCAGAGCTGGGCTGGGCTACTCTCGGAAGCACCGCCACAACGCTGAGTCTCCCCAGGCCAGAAGGGGCTACGTAGGAGGGAAAATGACCTACTGAACTTTATCGAATGCTTGGCTTTTTGTTTTTTTTTTTTTTCCTATGGAAAAGGAAAACGGGAGTTCAGTGAAATGGAGAAACATTGATTCCATTTGGAGTTTGAATAAATTATTTTAGACCTTCAAGTCACAGAAATTTTTTCCAGGTTTCTCTAGAGGAAGTTCGATTACTGATTGAGAAGGTCCTTTCTATGAGGTTTATCCTTCTCCCAACTGCAAGCTATCAGTTCTCCCCCTTCCCTCATTCCCCATATCTAAAACATGCCCGCGTCTGAGGAGGAAATTCTTCAAGTCTCAGATGAAACGACATACCTCCATGAAGCCTTCTTCGATTCTGCTGGCTGAAATTAAGCGCTCCCTCCCTCTCCCCCTCCCTCCTTCGCCTTTGTCCAAATCACATGCCCCCTTCCATCAGACTAATTTGAGCACATCTCTGCCTGTTCGTAAGCTTCTTCATCTTTTCATCGGCAATGTACGTTGTGGCTTTTAGGCTTTTAACAGATGGTTGTTGACTTAAATCGTATGCATATTTCACATTGGTAAAATACCTTTACATTTCAAAAGTTAACTTTTATTTAATCCTGCAGATGAATCCTTGCTCTTACCCATCTCTTTCAAATGCCCTTAATTTATCTTATCTTTCTTTCTCTGCTTTTTTTATCATTACTGATTTTGGCTATTTAATACGTGCTTTCCAGATCAATTTGCTAAGCTGATGTCCTGGTTATAAAGTATTATTACTTAAGCCCAATTTTAATTACAGTTTAATAACAGTTTAAAATTATGTAGAACATATAGATTTACTTCAATTTAGCAAACATATAGTGCACTGTGCTAGGCAGTGGGATTGCAAAGACAGAAAAGATCAGTCTCTGTCCTCAAGGAACTCATGTGCTTCCACCGTCTCCCATCCCTCCTCCCTTTAATTCATCCTTCATCATTTGATAACTCTGTAATCTCATTGGTATGAACCTTTTCTCTACCAGCACAGATAGAAATCCATCCATGTCTTCTTATTATCTGAAACTCCCACCCACCTCCTTCCACAACATTTACCAAATGTACTGGAGGCTTTAACATTTCTCAGTTATCAGTGAAACATCTGGGCTGTCTATGTGTCTCTCCTTACTCTCCCTAGGTGACTGATCTACCTCTCTTCCAAGCATACATGCTCTTGATAACACCCTTTACTCAATTCTTTGCCAGTAAATTATCTCTGGTAGTATGCTTCAGCCTGCTTGCAACAAAAACTCGTACTTCTCAATTGCCCATTGCGGGAGAGTGTTGGTGTCCTTGAACTGATAGAAACTGAGGTGGTCAGGTCCTCCAAAGGACTACCCTTGCCTTAAATACTGATGTTCAAAATATACTCTATATTTCTATGGTTTCTATGGTTCATCCTGCTGCATTTCCTTTATTTCAAGCTGATATATAAAAATGTAGTCTTATAAAGTGATACCATTACCTTAAGAAAATTGTGGGGTTCTCTTGGTACATAAAAAGAAAGCCAGATATTTTTGGTACACCTGAGAATATAATTGTTCCAGTGACTATTACCTGGTAACATGGATTAATATTACATTGAATTAATAGTAATAAGCACATAGAATTTGTTCTCCCAGCCCATTTGATCATGTGCTTAATGGATATCAACTAAAATGAGCACTTCTGTATACATAGCACAACAGAAAGAGAGGCTTGCATATGAAAGTTTGAATGTCCATCACAGGGCATTTATTTTTCAATGGAAGCCACTCCCAGATGAAAAAAATCCCCACAAAACAAAACATGGATTTTCATCTGCTGATGCTATAGGGAATCCTCACATCCCTTTGTGGGAATAAAATGCAAACATTACAATCTTCATTTTGTCAAGAGGTTAAAGCTAATTGCTCAAGGTCACAGAGCTAACCTAGCAAGCAGCATTTTACAGAGATGCCAAATCCATTCTAAAGGAAGTAAACCTATTAGCCAGATATCCAGAGAGCTAGTTTAGTAATTAATACAGTTAGTGTATCTAAATAAGGATTTGAATGCTCTTTCCACTTCACCATGGTTGTTTACTGCCTTGCCTTTTTGAAAGTTATTCATGACCTTCCCTAGGAAATTGGAGCTAGACTAGGTACAGAGTATTTATCACCTAGATTAAAAGAGAGGGAGAATGAGATGTCCACTGAATAAGACAGCTATCCTTTCAGTTTTACTTTTACAGATCATTAGCTAGCTGATGAGAATTCCAAGTCATGTCAGAGTGCTGCAACTCAAACCATTGAGTGATGCAGCTGTCTCTAATTCATGGAATCAAAAGGGCATAACATGAATAACAGCTTGAGCCAAATTCTCTTCTTGGATCCTTGCTGCTGCAGAACTCCAGAGCTGAAATATGCTAAGTATTTGAGAAACTGACAGCAGTTTCCATGCTTCATATTTCTGTCCTTTTTGGCAAAAGTGAACCAAAGTTTGAGCTTTGCTTTGTTTGGGAGTGGGTAGTTTTTCTCAAAGTAACACTGTTTGGGGACCACAGTAAGAAAGCTTTTAAGCAATTGACTTTCAAAACCCACTTAGTAACTCAGGGGCAGACTGAGGTATAAATCGGTTTAAAAAAAAGAGGTAGATAAATTACCAGAATGAATCTGTATTTTTTGCTCTGGATCTAGGCTAGACTGAGTAGGGTCATAGCAGACTTGGAGAGGCAAGGCATTGGAGTAGAGAAATGGGGACAAAGAACTAGAGGTTTCCCTTATTTCAAATAATGGTAACATTCTTTTTTTCTCTGAAAAAAAGAAAAGAACATAGTTAAACTAATTTTGTCTTGAACTAAAGAAATAGCTAATTAATCCACTGGAAAACATCTGGAAAACAGAGTGAATCTGAAGCAGTATATAATAGTATCATCCAGGGGAGGATAGCTGGAGGACTTTTTGGTGTCAGAATGAGGAAACTTATTCAATTGGCTAAGGGACTGTCTATGTATTCAAGCAGAACTGACTCAGGCATCATATAAATAGCTACACAAATTATTTATACATCATAGAAGTAGTATATAAAATACATTTATTAGGTTACACATTAAATGGACATGTGTTATATGCATACTTGGGTATCAGCGAATATCCAATTGAATTGACTTGGTCCATAGGAAAAGAAATATGTTCATGATGGCTCCCATGTGCGGTAGGGTTGGGCACATTTCTATTAATTCCAACCCATAACAAAGAAAATTTTGAGACAGGAAATTCTCTCCTTTTATGAATTTATGAAAAGACAAAAGTGTTGTCATATTGGAAACATTTTGTTGGGTGTGGGATTTAATGAGAGGGAAAATGATATATAGATTAAGTAGAAATGGGCTTTATTAACAATAGGTCCAATGATATTACTAAATGGTCTTTTCAACACTGACTTTCATGAAGCATAATGACTTAACAGTACTGTGTGATATGCCTTCATGTATGGTCTATTCCTCATTCTTTGTGCATTCTGGATAGGAAATAGTTTGGGGTGAAATTCGATGGGTGTCTAGTCTTTGGTTGTTTGCAAAGTGTAGTCAAGATTTGGAGGGATAGAAGCTGGAACTCAAAACTTTAAATAAAAATGTTAAAAAAAATTCTAAACAAGCATTGGGTAATTATCTAGTTATATATACAGCACATGGCAAGACCCCTTTAAAATATTTTTCCTGGTATCTGCTATCTAAATATTTGCTGGAGCTCTTCACCTCAATATGCTAATACATTAACAGCCTCTATGTCATCCTGGGATTTGGTGGTGGGGTTTCAAAGAGGGTTTATTCATATTACATGACCTTGAATAAAAGGTTCTCTCTCTCTCTCTCTTTTTTTATAATTTTGAGTGAGGCTCTAATTTAGAAAATTGGTTAAGGAAAATCTTTTTTTTAAATAAAGTGTGAAAAATTATGTATTGAGATTGCTCTAAAGAGAAACTTTTGAAAAAATGACTGAGAAAGATGTATGGAAAGAAATGATTTTTCCTTCTCTTGTCTATGATCTCTTCCTTCCATCTATACTGTTTCTTCATCCATCTCTATCTGTTCAAAGTCTAATCATCCTACAAGGCCCAGCCCAAGTGTCATTTCCTTCATGGAGCCTTTTTAGGCTTCCCTCCCTGCTCCCCCCCCATCCCTGCCATTAGTATGCTTCCAGAGTTCTTTGTTCCTCCTCACTTGTGAGGTTTAGTAAATTCTGCCTTCTGTTATCTTCAGTTTTGTCCTACTCTTATTTACCCTACTAAACTGCCCATGGCTTGTTGCCATTATTCATACTTACTTAAGAAGTTATAGAATCATGGCACATTCAAGCTGTAACAGACCTTAGAAATCATCTAGTTCAATCTTTTTTTAAAGCAGATAAGAGGACTGACACCCAGATTGGTGAGGTATCCTGTCCAAGGTAACATCGTAAGTGTTGAAGAAGGAAATAAAAACTCTGGCTTCCTAATTGCCAGTTCAGTGCTATTTATAACATTGGGGTAAAATGAATTTATTCATTCAGTGTAGTACAGACAATGTACCTTCATCGCAAATGTTATTTTCAAAAGCTGGAATTTTTAAAATGGCCTAGTTCTAAAAATGAAATTTTCTCTTAGGAAAAGCAGTGGGGGGTGGGGGAGAACTAACAATGAGAATGGTTAAATGACATGGTTACTTTTCATCTTGTGAAATTTTCACAATGATATTACCTTACATTTACTTATGAATCACTTTTCTTCCAAGGAATAGAGTTTCAAAAATCCTTACCTCTTTACACTAGTCCTTTGAAGTTGAGAGAAGGGAAATATAATTTATCCCCATTTTTGCAGCTGGGAAAAGTGAGTCATTGGCAGGTATTGGTATTGGGCCCAGTGTAGTTTAACAGTATCACTTTCATCAGTAACTTGGCTGTTGGAATAGAGAAAATAATTTTTTTAGAATTTTATTTTTTATTCCAAACTTAACAAATGCCAAATAGAATTAAAATTTACATATATATATATATAATAGAACAAGAAAAGAAACTTTTATATGAAATCATGGATCTCTGTTATGTATAGGTTGTTTTTCTTTTAAATGTATGATAAATTCTACCAGTAGCTATCAAAGCTGGACTTTCTTCTAGAGAACAATACATTTAAAGATGGAATTGAAGGATGAGCTGACATAAGGTGGGGTGATGATTAAGTAGCCACACTTAGGAGGATGAGATCATAATTAAAAATGCCTTGGCAAACTGAAGAACTGGCCCAAATCAAACAAGAAGTGAATCATAGTTCTCTCAGGAAGGACAAAAACCAAAACCACTGGAACCCCCCACCCCTCCAAAAAAAAAAAAACTAAAACAAAACCTGATCTCAAACAATATAAGCCAGGTAGGAATCTATTGATTTTAGTGGGTGATAATAGGACCATAGACCTTCAGATTTAGAAGGAGCTTTAAAGATCATTGAGTAGTTCAAACTCCTCATTCTGTAGAAATGAGGAGTAAATGATTAGAATGAATCAACACTTTAGTGAAAACCCTGGTACATAAAGCAGGGTACTCTAAACTCTAAAGTGGAACTATGAGGATTAGAATCCACATTATATGTGATGATGGTTTAAACCTTCATAAATTCTGAGTTAGTTTTGAGTCACATAGCTAAAGGTTGCTGAAGGAGACAGAAGGATAAGTATAGTAATGATGTCCAAGTAAATAAAAGACACTTGTATCTAAAGATGATTGAGATTGGAACCCTCAAACCATACCAAAAATAAATCAAGAGAAAGCAGACTTAAATAGTAGTAACAATATAGGATAGGTTCAAAGGAAGAACTTTATGGCATAGAGTTGTTAAATGTTAGAATAAATTATCATGAAATGTTATGCAATTTATCGCATCTTTTCAAAGTAATATATATTTTCCACCTGTCTGAAAAGCTCTCATTGGTCCTGCCTGAAAGGGGGTAGGGTGGGTGGGATGGATTAGGTATTTCTCTGCTCTGTGGTTCTGTATCAGAGAGCTGGTTAGTCTGCCCAGCTAGATGGAGCCTGGATTACTTGACCAGAGCCTAAAGTTTCCAGCTGCTATTTTTTCATTGGTCTCGAGATTTTGGTTGCAGGCCAGGACACTATTAGAACTGAGGAGGCTTGAGTTAAACCCCACAATCTCATAAAACCAACTATTGTGAACTGAGATGAGCAGATTTGGGGCAGTTGAGTTAACTCTAAACCCAGGTAGATGGACTGGAACTCAGCTATGGGCAATTTGGGCAAGAAAAATAAAAAAACAGTTTTAGGAGTGCAATAGAGGAGCACCCAAGATCCCAGGGAACCTTTTTGCCAACTGCTTTTCCATTTTTTTTTAACTGCCTTTTACAACCTTGTGGGATTGACTTTTGCCTGATATTTGTTGGGTATTTTTTTTTAGTAGTTCTTTTATTTTTCTTTTATTTTTATTTTTTTAAAATGTTGGGTATTTTTACTAAAAGAATTGCTTTCCTGAATCTTCAGGCATTGAGTCCTTGCTCCAGATTGCTGGTCTACCACCAGGACAACATGTGGGGCAAGTGAGTGGGAGAAAATGGGCTTAATTCCTTTTCCCAATAAACTTTTCACTCTTATTTCAGCTCATACACTCCAGTGTGTGGACTGTTAGGAAAAGATGGTGACTGGTGGTATTGATGAAGCTTTCAGAGAGTATATTTCCTTTCCTTATTTTCTTCTCCTGCCCTGGAGGTATGGCTGTAGCTGTCTCTGGGACTTCAGTCCCTGCTTGGAAAAAGCCCCTGGGTACAGGAGAGGGGCATTTCCTAAAGCTAAAGGAATGCCCCTTTGAAAAATCATTCACAGAGGACAGATATATCACAGAATTACCAAGTTGCAGATTCTCGTAGTTGGAATGGACCTCAGAGACCACATTGTGCTCAAACAGAAATCCCTTGGAAAGTATCCCTGATAAGTTATCATCCAATTTTCTCTTAGAGACTTCCACAGAGGGGCAGCCCACTAGCCACTGAGTCAGCAGCTCCTTCCATTTTTACCTTGAAGTGTTAGGAAGAGTTTTTTTCCACATAGAGCATAGACGTAGCATTTAATGCTCTTCATCATCCTGGCCAGCCTCCTCTGGATGCTCTCTAAATAGTCAATGTTCTTCTTAAAAGTGTCACCTAGTACTAAATAAAATATACCACATGTGGTTTACTAGGGTGAAGCACAGGGCTCTCGACCCCTTCATTCTGGATGTTATATCTCTTAGTGCATCCTAAGATCACGTGTCTTTTTTTTTTTTTTTTGCTGCCATAGCACACTATTGATACATATTAAGCTTGTAGTCCAATAAAAATCTCTAGTTCTTTTTCAGAGGAACTGTTACTTATCCAAGTCTTCCCCCACCTTATACAAATCTTGTAAAGTTGATTCGTTGCACTTGAGTATAAGCTTTTAAATATTTGCTTATTAAATGTTATCATATTCTAGTCTGTTGAGATAGTTTGGGATACTAAATTTATCAACCAGTTTTGCTTCATATGAAAATCTGATGAGAATTCAGGTCATTTATAAAATTCCAGGGTGTCCTAAGAAACTGCTTTTTTTATGTTATTAAGGCTTAAATATTTGTACAAGACTAAAGATAGACTTCTAGGACCCTCTACGAGAGATCTCCTTACAAGGTGACATGGAGAAATTAATTACTAATCTTTGGATCTGACCAGTCCACTACTTCTGAATATATGTCTAGCTCACATCTTGTCATCTTTTCCACAAGGATAGTATGAGGGATTTTGTCAAATGCTTTGGTATTTAAATGAATGCCTCTTAAAAATAACATTTTTTACTTATTCCTTCATTAATATCTCATCCTTCTCTGTTACTCATTATATTTAAATCTGGCTTATCTTTGAGTATATGCTTTATCCCCTTTGCTAGATTATAAACTTCTAAAGCAGGGACTGTCATTTGTCATCTCCCTATCCCTAACTCCTGGCGCAGTACGTTGTACCCCAGGTTCAAAGTTGAGTTAAATTGAAATTGAGACCACAAGCATCAGCCTTAGGCAAAATTGCAAAGTAGTTGAAATTTGCCACTCCCCCCACCCCCATCTTCTTTCTCCTTCCTCAAAATGTTCAATGTTCTCATCTTGCTATCCAAGCTGCTCTCAGGATAGGATATGAAAATTGGTTTACACTATAATATAAATTATTAATCACGTTATTTCTCTCAAGGGAAATTGCTTTAAAGCAGGCTCGAAGTCTGTAGACGAAGGATTCATTTGGTTGTGGTAGAATCTGTGACTTTATTTAAGCAAGTGAAGATCTGGAGTATGAAGGAAGACTTCCAGTGTGTCTGAAATCACATCATATATGTCTAGTCTTCTGCTCCACCCATGGATAAGCCTGTTCTGTCAACCAACCTCTCTTTAAGTGCTTCACAAACCTTAAAGCACTATATACACGTCAGTTATGGTTGTTATTTATTTTAAAAAGTCATGTATGGGATGGAAAAATCAAATAATTGGAGAGACATCTTTAGGAGAAACAGAGTGAATTTGTCTTACAAACCTAGTGAGATTTGGGCGTTGCCTCCACTAGTTTTCTGGTGGAGGGAAGCAAAGGACAAAGGAAGTGCAGCACTAGATATACTTTTGATGCAAAGATTCCCGCCCACCTCTATCCCTTCTCACCATTGGTTGGGAGGTGAGCTTACAATCTAGGCATGAAAATACAGAGCCAATCCATACATACTTTCCTTATTTGGCTACTAATGTGGCAATGATATGGCTAAAGAGAAGGAATGAGGAAGGAGAGGGGGACCTTCCTGCAGCAGAGAACAAATAGCTCACAGGTAGTCAGTCCATTATCTCCCTATTTGGTAAAATTCTTGTGCTAGCACCAAGAGAGGGAAAAGGGAAGCGGCACCTGCAGCTTCAGGCCCTGACTTTGTAGAAGTTAGCTAAGTCACTACAAGGTTAAATTCCAAGCCTTTCCTACTCCCTCAGACATTCCCCACTCTGGAAATATGAGAAGAGAGTAGCCCCTGTATTCTTACCCTGTGAAGTCTTCACAAATTATCCTTCTCACTCAGTCATGAAAGGCATTATGTAATTTTGTTAAGAAAAACCACACATACTCATGAAAATAATAGTGGACTGGGAAGAGACACTATTTCTTCCCATGGAAATTGCTTCAGTTCTGAAGACTTGTATCTATCCATCCATGAATCTATCCATTCATCTGTCCATTCATCCATCTATCCATCCATTCATCTATCCATCCATCCATGAATCCATCCATGAATCCATGAGTCCACTCATCCATCCATCCATGAATCATCCATCCATCCATCCATTTGTCCATCCATTCATGTATCCCTCTCCCACCTTTTCTAAGTAATGTTGCGCTTTGGCTTGTATTAATAAGGGAATGATTGATTCCCTTTAATCTAAGGAAATACCAAAATGACATATGACATGTACTCCCTTTCTCCATAGACACACTCCTATCCCTAGGAATCCTCTCCCACATCCCAGCTGTAGCATGAGCTATACAACTCACAAAGAGAGTTGCTTACCACTACTGATAGAAGACTTTTTTCTCTGTAGGAAAAAGCCGTCAGAGATGGCCCCTATGGATTTGTCAACAGACAAATCATTGCATTTAAACTTTTTCTAAACCAATTTTTTTTTTCAACAACAATTTCCTCATCTACAAGTTTACTAGGCAGTAAATAGCCCCAGTGTGCATAATGAATTCTGACATCATAGGCCCTCAGCGCTTATAAGCAGCTGGTTTGCCAGAAGTTTTATTAGCAAGTACACCCCAAGGCTAAACAACAGCCCCTCCCCTTGAACTTTCTATTATAAACCTTACAATAAAATGTTCTTTGGAGTTTTCCTCATCTTCATGCCTGCCCTGGCTTTCTTCATGTTCCAAGTTATTCTCCCTCCCCACCCCTCACCCCTCTTTCCAGGATTATTACAATGTGAGGCAGTCAGATTAAAAAAAAAGCTAATGTGTTGGTTGTTAGCTATGGTTGCAAGGTGGCTTTTATGAGCAGACAAGTAATTCCAATATAAGAAGGTGACAGAATAAAAAACTAGTCTCTCAGCTCTCTTTGACACAGTGTGGCCACTGCTGCCCTTCCGGAAGGAGTTACGTTTTACCATTTGTTCCCAACCTGGGGCCTGTGAAATCTTAGGCAATTCACTTGACCTGAACAAATGAAGGAAACATTTTAAATTGAGAGGGAGGTGGGGAAGCAAGGACTGAAAATTTGTAATGAAGCATTCATTCTCAGCCTTCCCAATACCTTTCTTATAAGGCCAAAAGCTTTAGGAACATTTGGCTAGTGAATTTCATGATTTCCTTGTGAGCCGAAGTGAAAAATAGACCTCATTTTGTAGATAATAACTGAGACAGAGAAAAATTTAAAATAATTTGATAAAAATGTTATGGGATGACTACGAAGAAAGTTCAGAGGGATGAATACTATTAATTATAAGATGTTAGCCATTTGACTTAAGGATTGTAACGTAAGAGTGGTTGACTACAGATTTTTGTTCATGATTCACAGTTTTTTATATTACTTATAGAAATTATAACAACTATACAATGATAATAATAGCTTACATTTACCTAACATCTTATGATTACAAAGTGCTTTTACATTTGTTAACCAATTTTATCTTCCCAGCAACCTTGTGAGGTTGTCAGGATAACAATATATAATCTACATCAGTGTCAAACATACCTTGGGAGGCCCACAACACTTCCATGTGCACTGAACCAGATTAAAATGCAATTGGGAAGTATTTAACAAAATAAATGAAAAACAATAAAACATAGATAATATCACATTTCAAAATTAAGTCAATTTGTGATCTGCAGGGATCCTTATGCTTGGATTAATGACCCCCCTTTTCTATTTGAGTTTGATGCCACTGTTTTATGTTATACCTTATTTTCCAACTAAGGAAACTGGGACTCAGAGTGGTTAAGGAGCTGGTTAGTGGGAGACTTAAGATTCCAACTCTGGCACCTTTCTATTAGGACACTGTAGTGTTAATACAATTTGAAGATCTTCCTTGCCCCTTAAAAGGCCTATGTGACCTGCTTTGAACCTGAGTAACATGGAAGCCTGAGTCACATGAGCGTGGTTCACAAGGATTGTGATGCCCTCTGACCCTGAAGAATGGTATATATGCTCTGAGGTTAGCATTTTGTTTGGGTCTCACTCATTGGAAGAATGTTCCTGTGATGTAGCCAGATGAGACTCTGGGTAGCCATTAAGGAGCCCTCCAGCTTTGAAAAACCTAGAGGTTGGTGCTTTTCTCTCTGGTAACTACGTATGTATTGCTTTTGGTCAGACAGTTGGAAGCCCTGTCTGTTGATCTTTGCTGTTTGTATTTGCTCTATTTTTATAATTTCTGCTTGTAATTTCTGTTTGTATTTTCTCTGAAGTTCAGGGTGCTGACTTTTCCCCTGAACTAAGTGAATGATATATGCGTGTTTGATTAAAGTAAGATTGTTGACCCTTTTAAAGTTGCTTTCCTTTAGAAACCAGATCAAAGAACCTGATATAAAACCTAAATTTGCCTGGTTCTGCCCTATAGGGCCAAACAGGGCAAGTTTAATCCTTCTTCTATGATAACATAGCTCTTCAGTAATTTGAAGACAGCAGCCATGTTTCCAATGTCCACTCTCTAGCTCCCTTCCCCCACTCTAGTCTTCTCTTCTCCAGGCCAAGCATGCCCAGATCCTTCACTGACTCTCATGAGACAGGAACTCAGAACCATGCTGAACTGGTTTCTGATTTACCAGTTATTCAGAGCCCTGACTTGAGGCAATCTGAATTCTTCCTAGAAAATTCTCAGTTTGAAGGACCTAGGACTGATTTAGTCATATTAATGTTGGAAGAGCTGGTGTGAACTTAGGATTAGTTTTGGTTCCTCCATGGGCTTGATCAACAGTGACCCTTGTTGGTTGTTGTTGTTGTTGTAGTAAACTGAGACCTGTTAAAGACCTCAGCTTGGAAAGGCCAAGGTCCCCCACTGCATCCTGGGCCATCTTCAGTTGTCCTGATCTATATCTCACTGCTGGACTCAGATGGCTCCAGAGGAGAAAGAGAGACTGGTGACTTTTCACAGCCCTCCCTCACTTAAATCCCAATTCACTTGCATGTCAAGGCATCACCCCTCTGATGTCATGGTCCTTTTCAAGAACAAAGGACAAGCAACAACCTCTGTGAGCAGAAAAGGAACTACCCACCAGGGACCAAACTGGAACTGGCCAGTTGGACAACATGGCTTTCTTTTCTTCCTTCTTCGCTCCCTCCCTTCCTTCTCCCCTCCTTCCTTCCTCCCTTCCTTCCTTCCTTCCTTCCTTCCTTCCTTCCTTCCTTCCTTCTTTCCTTCCTTCCTTCCTTCCTCCCTTCCTTCCTTCCTTCATTTCTTTCCTTCCTCCCTTCTTTCCTTCCTTCCTTCCTCCCTCCCTTCCTTCCTTCCTTCTTTCCTTCTTTCCTTCCTTCCTTCCTCCCTTCTTTCCTTCCTTCCTTCCTCCCTTCTTTCCTTCCTTCCTTCCTCCCTCCCTCCCTCCTTTCCTTCCTTCTTTCCTTTCTTCCTCCCTTCTTTCCTTCCTTCCTCCCTCCCTCCCTTCCTTCTTTCCTTCTTTCCTTCCTTCCTTCCTCCCTTCTTTCCTTCCTTCCTTCCTCCCTCTTTCCCTTCCTCCCTTCTTTCCTTCCTTCTTTCCTTCCTTTCTCCCTCCCTCCCTCCCTCCCTTCCTTCCTGTTTCAACAATCTGGCTAGCAGCTTCTGTGAGGGTATAAGATCCACCCACAGCCAGCACCCAGAAAACTGCCAATAGCACAGGTTCTTTTGATCTGCTTAACTAAGGAAAGCAAAGTGAAGGGGTTTGACAAGCTTACTTTAATTCAGCATACAAATATCATTCACTTAGTTCAGAGGAAAAAGCCAGCACCCTGAACTTCAGACCAAAATATAAACAAATTGCAAACATCAACAGACAGACCTTGTCTGATTTAAATCCCAATACACAGTTACCAGAGTTCAACAAAGTCTCAGCATCCGTGTTTATGAGCTGGAGGGCTTCTTAGCTACAGCTGCCTGGAGTCTCCTCATCAACACCATCTGAGAGCCCTACACAAATGGCTCTGTCCTCCCTTCCTATAGGGCTTCAGACATAATCAAACATTGCCTGAATGACCAGAGCTTAGGCTCTGGTGATTGGTTATTGAATTGACCCCTCCCCTTAGGACCCTGGGAGGTTCACATCCACATAGATTAGGTTAACACCTAATAGGGCATGGCTCTGGAGTTAGCACCTCCCCTTAGCCATCCCCCACCTTGGGCCCCACCCCAGTCTCCAATCCACACCCACATAGGTTCCCCGCCTAATAGGGGTTTTGGCCTGGGGCTTAGCACCTAGTAAGGCTCAATGAAATACACTGAATTACTCAAAGCAAACAAAAGCCAAACTCTTCAAGGGCACTAAGTGCTAAGGAGCCCATTTTGCTTACCAACACCCTTCCTTCCTTCCTTCCTTCCTTCCTTCCTTCCTTCCTTCCTTCCTTTCCTTTCCCTCTGTCCACATAGGGTATCACACCCTTACCTGTGAGTGCTCTTCCCAAAGGGAATGTAAATTTTAATCTCTGTTGACCCTTGGAGACAAAAGAAAAGAAGTCTCCGCTTTGGGGCTTTGGTTAGATGTAGCACTGCCTGGGAAGCTTGGGGATTGGACCACCTTCTTTATGACTTGCTGTATTTGGCCCACAAGGATTCCATCCATGATGGTTCTCTCTGTTACTTGGCTACACAAGCAGTCAGGAAGAGTCCAGTGATCTTCCTCTTTCCCTCCACATCTGTCTCTTAA
The DNA here is from genome assembly GCF_011100635.1 of Trichosurus vulpecula. Taxonomy (NCBI): domain Eukaryota; kingdom Metazoa; phylum Chordata; class Mammalia; order Diprotodontia; family Phalangeridae; genus Trichosurus; species Trichosurus vulpecula. The sequence continues at coordinate 165,888,624 of NC_050573.1, forward strand.
GTAATGTATCTCCCCTCTTCCCTCAGTGGGTGGCATTGACATTCTCTGTCCAAGGAAAAATATCAGTTTCCTCAATGCCCAAGTACCTCCTGTTCATTTTCAATCCCTTTATGATTAATTAAATTCTATATTTAAAAAGTTTGTTCTTTCAGGCAGCAATGAAAGGCTATATCTTTGAAAGGTTTTCTGCTTTTCTTCATACTTTTACTTTATATTTTTTCACTTCCATTACAAAGTAATTAGGGATGGGGAAAACTTGAAACTACAGTGTGATGTGGTTGAAGGTGGGCTAGATCTGGAGTTACAGGGTCCGACAAATCTTGGCTGTGCCACTCACTAGCTGTATGATGTTGGGAAAACTATTTGGCCTTTCTCAGCTTCAGCTTATTCATCTATAAAATGAGAGAGTTAGACTAACTAGCCTTCTAAGATCTTTTCATTTTGAAATTTATATTTGGTCTATACCTGTAAAAGTGTCTAGTTTATCTGGATTATTTTGCTATGCAAAGTGGTATTCTACTCCCCAGACCTAGTTTGCTATAGAAAAAAGTTGCTGAGATATTTCTGGACAGCTTAGGTTTGTCTTTTATCCCTCTTATGTCTGGGCCTGTTTCCATGGAGTTCCAACTGCATAAGTTGATATTGTAAGTCTTTTAAAAAGTGTGAAAGAAGCAGATTTTTAAAATATAGTTAACTCCTATAGGGTGGGACCAGGCCTCTTTGCACAGAATCTAATATATTTTCATGCAATTTTGGGTACTTAGTAGATGTGCCATTTTTCATGATGAGTCTATCTTTCCATAATTAGATTTAATTTTTATTTAATCTACTTCATGCAGTATTGTACCTTTGAGGATGCTGTGTGGTGTGAGATCTGGACTCGTGGTCTGTGAACTTTTTTTTTTAACATTTTGATAACTGCATTTCAATTTATTTGGTTTCCTTTGCAATCTTGTGTATTTTATTCAAAGCATTTAAAAACATTACTCTGAAAAGTCCATAGGCTTCCCCAGACTTCTACCCAAGTCCAAGGCACAAAAAAGTTAAGAACCCTTGCATATCTATGAGGATCCTTCAGAGCTGATGTGTCAGATATTTGGACATCATCTCACCTCTTTCAATGCAACAAATCCATCATCATTTTCCCCTCCTTTGGCAGGAAAATCATCTAAGGTTTTAAAATTTGAGCTACTTTAGCAAGCCAATGACATAAATGTCTGAGTTTTGATTGGCTTAATTCCTGAATTGGAGAAGTACCATTCTGGTTTTTCTTCAGTTCTTCCAAAAGAATTGTGAGTTTCATTGTTATTGAATAGGTTATCTGGAGGTCAGTGGGCTAGCAGGTTGTTTGGATTTCCTAAAATTGTGCCTTTCCCTAAATGTGGTTGAATAGATTAAGCAAGACAGCATAGTAAGCCCCACACAATGCTGCTATTTCTGACTCCCTCTGCTACCCCTGATAGAGGTATTTTAGGGCAACATAATATTCAAGAAGACAGTTAAGCCAGCAGCTATAAAAGCCTAAATTCTTCACAATCTCTATAAATTTATTGAAATTTCCAACAGAATTCAGAACAAAAGGCTAATTTGGAAGAGTTATTTGTGTGAACTTCAGGAAACTGGTTACATTTTGTAATCATTTTTCTTTTGAAGGACATTTTTTTCAGATCCAGCACATGGGCAACTTTCACTTTAGATAGGGATGCTGTCTAAATCCAGCTGTGAATGCAGATCTATCTTTATGAGTTCATGAAACATAAGGAATAAATATCTTGAATTTGTAGCATGTCCTTAGAATCATCCAAGTTTTTCTATTTCAAAGAAAAAGGAAAAAAATAGCAGGGTTGATTCCTTTCCTGCTTTCAACAGGAAACTGATTTGCATTTGAAATTAGGTTTTATAAGAGCATGTGTTAGGAATTCTTGGATGAGAAAAATATCTTCCTTTAATATATAGTGCTGTTGAATTGTGAAAGAAGCTGCATGCTGATACACATGGTATTAACTTATCAGGAGTAAGGAAGCTTTTGTCTCTTTGTTGAATAGTTTAAAATGAACTTACCTTGCCTGGTGAAAGAGGCTGTGGTTAGTTTAGAATGTACTGGGGGAGTGATGATTCTAAACCTAATTCGACATTGCCATTTGCTAATCTGATTAGTTTTCCCATTTGCAAAATGGAGGTAACAAACTATTGTGACTATTTCCCAACACGAAGACTGTAAAAATCAAGAAGCAAAATTCTTTTGTATTGTGGTGGTAAGAGAACTGGATTTAGCATTTGAGGACCTGGGTTTGATTCCCATTTTTGCCACTTAGAACCTGAGAGACTTTGGACAAGTAGCTCAACCTCTCCGGGTGTTGGTTTCCTCATCTGTAAAATGAATTTGTTGTTCATTTTTTTCCAATTGTGTCTGACTCTTTGTGACCCCATTTGGGTTTTTCTTGGCAAAGATACTGAAGCGGTTTTGCCGTTTCCTTCTCCAGCTCATTTTACAGATGAGGAAATGGAGGCAAACTGGGTTAAGCGACTTGCTCAGGGTCACACAGCTAGTAGGTGTCCAAGGCTAGATTTGAACTCAGGAAGATGAGTCTTCCTGACTTCAGGCCTGGCGTTTTATGTATTGCTTCACTTAGCTGCCCTAAATGTAAAATGAATGAGTTAAACTAAATGATTTCTATGGTTTTTCTAGCTCTGGGAGCATGATCTTATCAACAAGCATTTATGAAGCACCCATTAAGTGCCAGGTAGTGTGCTGGCACTAAGATAAAAATGAAAAGCTCTCTCCTCAAAGAGCTTACATTCTGTTGGAAGGAATAATAGATACACACATAAGTAGATATAAAATGGTTGTTGTCTTTCATGCTTGAAATGACATCACTATGTTGGGATCAATGTACAGTGTGTCCAATCATGGTTGATTAGACTAATACAAGCTTGGGAGACTTTACTACAAGCCAGGCACAAACAGTACACATGAGCATTTGGAGTGGAGATGGCTCTAAATTTGCATATCTTATGTTTCTTTTGAGCTACTGCAATTCTGCTTTGCTCATAGAGCACAGCGCTTTCTTTGATGAGGACATACAATGCTAGGATATCTTGTGCCAGCATTTCCCATGTCTCATAATCAATTCCAAATTCTTCGGAGAGACCTTAAGAGTGTCCTTGTATCTCTTCTTCTGACCTCCACATGAGCCCTTGACTTGTGTGAATTCTCTGTGAAATAGTCATTTTTGGATATTTTGTCATTTGAACAATGTGGCTAGCCCATTGGAGTTGTGCTCTCTGCAGGAGAGTTTGAATGCTTGGCCGTTAAACTCAAGAAAGGACCTCAGTGTGTGGTGTCTTATCTTGCCAGGTGATCTCCAGAATCTTCCTGAGACAATTCAGATGGAAGCAGCTCAGTTTACTGGCATGGTGCTGGTGTACTTTACAGGTTTCACAGGCATACAGCCATGAAGTCAACACAATAGCTCTGTAGACCATCAGTTTGGTAGGCAGCATAATACCTCTTCTCTCCCACAGTTTCTTTCAGAGCCTCCCAAACACTGAGCTATCTCTGGTCATGTGTGTGTACCAACCTCATCTTCTATGTGGACATCCCTGGAAAGTATAGTGCCAAAGTAAGTGAACTAATCCATAACATTCAAAATTTCTCCATTTGCTGTAACTGATGGCTTCATGTATGGATGGTGTGGTGCTGGCTGTCTTCTTGGTGTTAATTGTCAGGCCAAAATTAGCATAAGTAACAGAGAATTGATCCATAATCTATTGCATCTCAGAGGCTGAATTGAGTGCACAATCATCTGTGAACAAAAAATCATGTACCAACTCTCCCTCCACTTTAGTCTTGGCTTGTAGCTCTTCCAAGTAAAATAATTTACTACCATTGAGGTAGATGACCTCGATGCCATTTTTGTCCTCATCGAAGGCATCTGACAACATCACTGAAAATATAATGTTAAAAAACATGGAAGCAAGCACAGTCTTGTTTCACTCTGTTTGTGACTGGAAGGTGGGAGAGTATCGTCTATTATCTAGGATCCAGGCAAGCATCACATCATGACATTGATGTACAATACTGATGAACTTCTCTGGATAACTAAATTTTGGCATAATTTTTCAAAAGCCCTCATGACAGACAGTATCAAAGGCCTTGGTCAGATGAACAAACATTGTGTACAGACCTCTGTCCTGCTCCTGGCATTTCTCCTGGAGTTGTCAGGCAGCAAACCATTCCTCAGCCCTTTCTGAAGCCACACTGGCTCTCAGGTAGCTGACCATCTTCCAGGTGAAGGATCAGCCTATTAAGGGGAACCCTGGCAAGAATCTTGCCAGCAATGACTAAGAGAGAGACTGTCCTGTGATTGTCACAGGACACCCCATTTCCCTTTCCTTTACAGAGATGGACAATGGAGACATCCTTGAATGCCTTGGGGATAACCTCCTCTTGCCATACAACCCAGAAAATTTAAGTCAGCTTTTGTATGAGCAATGGACCCTTCCCCCCTCCCCAACCACCTTGTAAATCTCAGCTGGAATAGAATTAGGACCAGGTGCTTTGCCACATGAGAGGAGCCTAATGGTATTCAAATCTCTTCTTCAATTGGAAATTTGGCTAGAGAGGGATTGACTTCAACCTGAGGTAAATGTTCAATGGCTTCAGTGTTAAGAACACTATAGAAGTGTTCAGCCCATCTCTCCAGGATCATGTCCTTATCACTAATCAACATGGCTCCATTGGCACTGAATAGCTGAGATGTAAAAACATAGGTCCATTTGTACCATTTGGTACATAGTAGCTGAGATATACCATTTGGCCCATAAATAGCCTTTAGTGCATCATAAAAGCATCTTGGATTGTTCTTGTCAGCATGAAACTGAATTTCTTCTGCCTTTTTACTGAACCAAGAATCTTGCATCTCTCTAACTTTCACTTGCACTTCACTTTTGGTGGAGTTAAATGCTGCCTTCTTAGAGATAGATGAACTTCCCCTCTGGTAAACCCTGTGGAGTTCTCGTTTTTCATTTAGCAGTTTCTGAATTTCCCCATCATTTTCATCCAACCAGTCTTGATGTTTGTGAGTGTTCTGACCCAGATGAGTAAGTACAGTGCTGTACAACAAATCTCTGAATGCTGCCTCCTCCTTTTCTGCTCCACTGTTGTCAACTTTGTATTGGCTCAACTTTCCTTCCAAGTTAGCAAAGAACTGTTCACACTCAGAGAAGCCCTCTAATCTGTTGACATTAAGTCTTCTGGTGGTTGTTTTGCCTTGAAGTCACTGATTTTGTTGAATATGAATATTTAGCTTGTAGAGGATAGTCTATGATCAATCCAGGACTCTGCACCACACATGCCTTCATAACTCTCATATCCTGTCTCTTTTTTTTTACAATGACATAGTTTATTGAATGCCAATGTTTGCAGCAAGGGAGCATCCATGTTTTATTGCATTTAGGTAAATGGTAGATGGTGTTGGTCATGAGACACACAAGTCTTCAGTAGTAAGAGACCATTACTGTTTCTGTTTTTGACTCCATTCCTCTTATGGCCTCCCAGCCATGTCTGATAGTCTGTGCCTACTCTGGCATTAAAGTCACCCAGAATTATAAGCTTGTCCTCTTTCAGGACATTAATGAAGAGGGTCTCCAGGTCTTCATAAATTTTTTCTTTGACTTCATCAGTGTCTGGTCATGGTGGGAGCATATGTACTGATGATGATGGCATGGTGTTTTCTTGCAAGTGGCAATCACATTGTCATGAGCCTGCTGTTCACTCGTTTTGGGAGGCATACAAAGTTGTTGGCTAGATTAGTTTTGATTGCAAAAAGGCACTCCCTATCACTGCAGCCACTCCAGCAAAATGTGTATCCCAATCCGACTTCAGCAAGCTGGCCTTCATTTGCCAGTCTTGTTTCACTCAGGGATGCTATTTGGATGTGAAACCTGCTGAGTTCTCTTGAAACAAGAGCTGTTCATCTTTCAGGTCAACTGGATTTCATGTTGTCTATAATCTTGTGCATATTTCATGTACCAATGGCAAAGGGAATCATCTTTTCAAAAGTTTTTGTAAATTTTTTTTTTGTAGGGCAGAATCCCTCCCTGATGTGATAAGCAGGCCAGGGTTAGGGTGGGTGAAATGAACAATTTTTAGGCCACCTTTTCTAGCCCCTTCCTCATGTCAGGAAGTAAGCAGAGCAGTCCTTAAAAAAAGCTGCTCAGATACCTAGGGGAGCTGCTGAATCCCACTGCTGCTTCAGTCTAGTGAGAAGATGAACCTATGGCTTGTGCCACCTGTGTTCAAGATTGTGACTACATTTCCCAGTGTATCTGCACCTGCTGCTTCATCACTTGTCCATTGTTACAGGTAGGTAAAAATGGTAAGATGGTATGCAGGATGTCTTTTGACTCACACATAAATTGGATTTAAGTGAGACAAAGCTGCCAAAGTCATTGGCCTCACTCTCTCTTCCAGAGTCATCAAAGTCCAGTGGCAAGGCAAAAGTCAAGAAGACTGGCAATGGCCCAGGATGCAGTGGCATATTTGATATCTAACCAAGTTCTAAGCACTCCATAGTACCTGCTTCTGCTACCTTCATGGCCATTGGAACAAATTGTTCTCATCCACCCATTCTGCTGAGGGGACATCTTCACATGCTTGGGGTAGACACTCCCCTAACTCACTGATAGGTTTGAGGCCCATTGATTACCTTCGACCTGGTTCAGCCCATCTGCTGAAATAGCTTATTCAGGTATGGCTGCTGCACATGCTACAGCTTCTTGGAACCACAAGTGAGAGTTGCACACCAAAAGTGGAAAGCAGCTTTGAAAAGGGCTCAGAACACCTCACACCAGAGGTACTAATCTTCCCTGAACATTTGTACACTCCAGATACAAAATATATAAGGTATGTGCAAAACAAAGAGTAAAAGTAATGAGGGAGGAACAGGAAGTACCATTAATAATAATGATAGCTAACATTTATATAGTACCTACTATGTGCCAGACACTGTGCTAATCACTTTACAATTATTATTTCATTTGATCTTCACAACAACACTGGAAGGTAGTTGCTATTATTATCACCCCATTTTACAGATGAGGAAACTGAGAGAAACAGAGGTTCAGTGACTTGCCCAAGGTCATATAGCTATTAAGTGTCTAAAGCCAGATTTGAACTCAGATCTTTCTGATTATAAGCCCTGTGCTCTATCCACTGTGCCACCTACCAACAGGGCAGGGTCAAGAAAGTTCTCCTGTAGGAGAGCTTTGAACTGAGTTTTGAAGGAGGGAAGGGATTCCAGGAGATGGTGTTAAGGGGGAAGTACATTCCTAAGTAAGTTTTTCTTATGTACATTCCTAAGTACATTCTTAAGTACATTCCTAAGTAATTCCTAAGATTCTGTACAAATGCTTGGTAAATCTATTAGTTTTGAATCAGGGGATATCAAAATCTCCAAAGAATGAAAATTATAACCAAAGGACAATGGAGAGACCCATAGTGGGCATACATTGATTTTAGCATGTTGCCAATGATAAATTTTTTTTTTTAAGATAGACCAACCATTTTATTTTCCTCTGATCGGTTCAGGAATGTTGATGGACAGCTCTTTACATGGGCTTTGGAGGGGGTCTGGGGCAGCACCTGCAGGTCTGAATCGGGGCGGGGGCGTCCGATCCTTCCGAGCCTCACGGGAGCGATTCCTCACTACCTTGCTGTGGATCGCGCAGCTCACACAGTAATGTAGTTTCACATACAGTTTGGGCAGCACATAGGAGTCGAAGACGCTGGCCTCGGAGATGTCCCTGACGGCCGCAGCTTCCATGATGTTGCGGATTACAAATTTCTTGATGGCCTTGTCCTTCGGCACGCAGCGGGCGCAGTTAGTGCAACGGATGGGCTGCACGTGGCCGCGGCCCTTCTTGGCGCGCCCATTGTTCCTCCTCTTCTTGGTCATCTCGGAAGCCAGGAACCGAAAAAGCGCCAATGATAAATTTTGTTGTTAAAGATGTCACCAAAGAGATAAGACTAAAGGGGAAAAAGAGGTGAGCTGGTCGTGATTGATCACTAATGACAATTAATATACAAACAGGGAAGTGTTGTACTACTTGTGTTGTGTTGTTGTGTGTGGTTGTGGTTTGTCCTTCATTCTCGAAGAGGACCATGACATCAGGGAAATGATGACATGACTTGCAATTGACTTTGATTTGAGTAAGGGAGGGCTGTGCAAGGTCACCAGCCTCACTTTCTCCTCCAGAGCCATCTGGGTCCAGTGGTATGATATTCACCAGGACGACTATCTATCCATGTAGTATTAAGAGGTCTAAAGGGAGGCCCCCAGTACAATGTGTGTCCCTTCCCTTCTCCCTCTCCCAACCCCGCCACCCCCACCAAGGTTTAAGGGATGACAAAGACCATACCTCACTAGAAGAGTTTGATGGATTTCAATCTGCCGTATTAGAGTGATTGCCTACATTTGTGAAATCACAAATCCATTGAAGGCCAGGAGTTTCACTATCCTCATATGGTTCATCCTTTGGAGGTAAGTTTACTGATACAAGAGTTATAAAATCTCACCTTTTCAGGACGTCATTTGAGTTTAGGCTTTCGTTTGTCATTTTCGTTTAGGGTGACTCCCCAAGTGAGGATGTGTGGAGTTATAAATTAGAAACCCCCTTCATTTTTCCCTAATCATTGAGATTTAGTGCTAGAGGAGTAGTTGCCCTTCTGTTTAATCCCTAAAGGAATAAATAGAATTGAAGTAGGCAGTCAGTCATCTATCTGGTATGATTTGACGAGCCCTGTGTTTATTCCCCAAATCTCGTCCGGCGCTCTGCCCTGATGTTTCCTTCCTCCCTGACCCCAGATGTCTATCATTGAAAGCAATGTGGTTGAATGCTAAATAGGGACAGATTTAAAATAGAAGACTTGGGCTTGCTGTTTATTCTCTGTGTGACTTTGTACAAATCACTTAACTTCCCTGAGCTTCACTATTCTAATGTTTAAAAAGTCCCTGTTAGTTCAAAGTATAAGATTCCACAAGGAAGTCAATATGAGGGCAGGAATTTTGTCTCCACAAGGCCTCTTCTAAAATGTGTATCTTATCTGAAAACAGAAAAAAGGCCAGCTTTAATGGTTGTGGTGGTGGGAAGGGTATGCTGGTAAATGTTTAATAATCAACTCTCAAAAAAAGTATACGTAACACACTTTTAAATTTAATTTGTATTATTGACATGTTCTCCACTACTTTCCTAAGTCTAGACAATCAACAAGAAAAAATGAAGTCCTGATTTGTACTATTTGGCAATTCTAAGGCATAAATGCTCAGTTTGAAAATTTAACAATCAGCTCTATTAAGCTATTGCAGTTGACTCCTGCACAATTCTAAGTAGTGGTAAGGCAAGCCTTCTTTACTCCTCTTACATCAAAGTCATTGTCACTGTGGACAACTTGGAAACCCTAGAGAAACTCAAGGGATAAAATACAGCCTTATAGTGATCATTAAAAGCTACATCAGGGAGAGAGGCCTCAAACGAGGAGGTAACTGAGAGGGGTAAAGAGAAGGCCAGATGAGGATCACATTTTGGGCTCAGGGCTTGTTCCAGGTGCCAGGATTCCATTGACATGGTGCCTTAGTCCACATGGCCCAGTTCTAGGGTGTAACCTTTTTGGCTACACTTGCTGCTTCTCCCAAAAGTTTCTCATCCTAAAACCGACTGTTTTTAGTCTCCTAGGCAACACCTTCCCTACAGCTTAAACCTGTTCTACTTTCTAAGAGCCTTCCTAGCTGTGGTCAATGGGTTTAGATAATGTTCCAGTAAGAGAAAATTAATAAATATTGGACACAGTGACTGTTTTTTGTCTGGAAAAAAGCTGAAGTTAAAAACTGGGAGCTTTCTGTGACTTTCTGTTAATCACTTCCCAAAAATGCAGATTGAGATAGGCAGGGGCAGAGGTGATCCTCTCAGAAGCATGCCTCCATTCCTCTGTGTGTGTGTGCACGTGTGTGTGTGTGTGTGTGTGTGTGTGTGTGAGTGAGTGTGAGAGAGAGAGAGAGAGAGAGGAGAGAGAGAGAGAGAGAGAGAGAGAGAGAGAAAGGAGTAAGGTGGGGGGAGGAGAAGAAGGGGAAGGAGAAGGAGAGGGGCTGTGGTCTTGATCTACCTCCAGAAGTCTCAACAACTCCTTTTGGGAAGTTGTCCTATAGACAGTCTAGATTTAACTGATGATATCTTTCTGACTTATAAGTAGGTCAGAGTCCTTGGGGGAGACTGGCAAGTGAGGAGGAAAAAATAGCACAGGGCACCCTGGATTTTCTGGAGTCTTTTGGAGTTTATGATGCCAAGCAAGTGCCTTAGGTTTTTTGATGCCATTGGACAAGAAAAGGGTTCTGAAATAGCTGCATAACATGTACAGCAGAGTTTAAAAAAGACTGTGTGTGTATGTGTGTGCATGTGTGTGTGTGTTGGAGGGTAGGGGATTGGCAGGCTTTTGCTTGTTTTCCATTGGTACTTCCCCTCAAAGCTGATAGAAATATGTTCCACTGTATTATTTAATGTTACACATGTGCACACCAGTTTGAAGATGGGTCATAAACATTTGAACTATATTGGCTGGATAATGGGGACATTTTGGCTCTGGGCTATATTGAACTTTGCCTATTCCAGAAATATCACACAAGACATTCCCAAGACACTTAATGATGCAAAACATATTTATCCACTTATTATAGACAAAATTCTTAAGGAAAAGCCATGCTTCAACTTCTTCCCAGATAAAAAGGAATCTGTGTCCAATATTTATAAAGTGAAACTTTTTTCTTCATTTGAGAATCCCCCAAATCCATTGGTCATGTTCAGAAAGTTTCTCAGAGTTTAGAGAATGATGGAATTGGGAAGATTAGAAGAGGAAAAACAGTTGCAGATGTTCTGTGTGTGGCATCTTGCTTCTGAAGTCTTATAAAAAACTTTCTCCAAGAGCAAATATATTTCAACCTGATCTCATTCATTCTTGTCATAATAACCAGTGTAAATTAGAAAGGCTATGGTGGATAGTGGATATTTAGTGGATAGTGCTTGACTTGGGGGTCAGGAAGACTAAGTTTCAAATTTTTTTTTAAAGTTTGTCTAGCTAAAATCGGATGGATTAGGGTCAGTTTTGAATCTTGCCCCTCACATTCATTACCCATGTGACCATAGACAAGTACTTTAGTGTTTTCCAGTTTTTGTCAGCAAAATCTGCCCTGCTTCTTGGTTTGGTTTGTGGTTTGTTTGTTTCGGTCAGGAGCTATGATCTCATAGGTTTGGGGAGCTCTTTGGTATGGAAACTTCCCCTTCACTGTTATAAGTCTGAGACTGTTCTTGAATTTGTCGTTTTAGTGAGTCACCTGGAGCACTGAAAAATTAAGTGACTAGCCCACTGTCATATAGTCAGTATGTGTAAGGGGCATCACCTGAACCCAGGTCTTTCTGACTGTAAGGTCAGCCTTCTATCCACTGCACCACCCTGCCTTCCCTTTGCCAATCATGTATTTTATGGAATATCTTTAAAACAACACCAAAGGGAAAATTGTTTTGGTGGTATTTGGATCTATATTCAGGAGGATCAGTGTGGCATGATAGAAAGAGCACTGGACTGACAATGCAAAGAAGTTGGCTTATGTCTTGGCTTTGCCACATCTTAGTGGTGTGATCATAGCTTAATTTCTGAACCTCATTTTCCTCATCTGTAAATGGGGATAATAACACTTGAATATCGATTTCAGAGGATAGTTGTGAGGAGTGACTTCTCAAATACACCATTCTGTAAGCTTTAAAGTACTGTATAAACACAACCAAATATTATTTCTAAAGGTTTTTAAATAACCATTTCGAAAACTTTTAAGCACCTATATAGGGAGTAATGAGTGTCTGTCTCCTATTGGGGAGATATTTTTTCTCTTGAGAGGATGTTATACTTACCTTAAGCGTGGGCTCAGTATCAATAAAGTGGTCGTCTTTCTGTTTATCATGTTGTATACAGGATATATGAGTCAAATGAAGCAAAAATTGACACAAATAGGCAGAGAAACTAGAAAGTATGCCATCCTTTATGACTTCTAGTCTTGAGATGGTGAAGGTTTGGCATAAGACCTTTTTCTAGTCTTTATCTCTGCTCTGGTACTTACTAGCTGTGTGACCATGGACAAATTCTTTAATCTCTCTGAACCTGTTTCTTTATTTGCATAATATGCATAAGGATACTTGCATTACCTACTTTCCTTACAGGGCTGTTTAAAAGAGAATGTTTTGCAAAACTAAAAATGTGATTTTTTTTTTGCATTTTGTATGGTTTTATTTTAGACAATGTCTTCTCTGCAGTTCTTTTAAACTTAGCTTTCAAATGTATGGTATAGTGGAAAGGATGTTAGAATTAGTTCCTGAGGATGAAGGTTTAAATCCTGGTTTTGTCACTTATTACCTGTGTGACCTTAAGCAAGTTACTTAATGGCTATGGCCCTCAGATTCCTCTTCTGTGAAATGAAGGGGTAGGACTTGATGACCTCTAATGCTCTTCCAATTCTGTCTTTTCATAAGTCTATGAACTATGATTTTTTAAAGCAATGAATGTATTTTAGTAATGAATTTATGATCATTGGTCCAGGACATACTTATCTAGAATGAAAGTAATACAGAGTTAACAGTTCAACCTTTCAGCTACCCATAATTACCAAGTTACTCATAATAGTAAAATAAAGAAACAAGTTAGTAAAAATCAAGCTGTGGCTTAGTAAACACTATAAATAAATAAAATAATATAAATAAATTATAAATAAAATGGACTAGAATAAGTTAGCTTCATTTGTTACCACTCTGCTAGGTAATATGTCAACAGATTTGAGAGAGACTTTAACCTCTTAAAATAACCATTGCACTCAGTCAATATTTATTTATTTAGAAAAGCCACAGAATTCCAGTGGTGCTATGTCAGTGATGAGACCCGGAAAAAAGGGAAGAAAATGATTATGAATAATTTGTCATTAATGACAAAAGCAGTAGCTATGAAGTTGCCACTTGAGAAAATTAATTGCTTAATGTGGCAATGGTTATAGCTTCCTATGCTTCAATTTTCATTTTGTGGATTTTATTTTTGAGTGTAACAACAGAGTTTCAGTTGTGTATATCTGGATTATGGGGAGATGAAGATCTGGGATAGTGGTTGGGCAAGAATGTGTGTGTGTGTATGTGTGTGTGTGTGTGTCCATCTTGGTTTCAGAAGAGTGTAAGTAGATGCCCTATGTTATTTATGAGAACCATCTGGCTTTGTTTATTGCTGTTTGTAGTTCACATGTGAGGATCCCATTTGGAAGTTTTCTGTGTGGCTAGAACCAAAAAAAAATGGGGTGGTGGATTCATGCTTCTATCATACAGCTGCTTCCATGGAAATGTAAATCTGACAGTATTTACTGAAATAGTCAACTACTGCCCCTTTGAAAAATGACCCTCCTTTACATGGCCAGTATAATACTAATTACACTGTTAAATGTGAAGAATTCCTTTTAAAAATGATAATTGCTTGATTATGAAAGTATAACAGACGAGAGTATGGATTAGTAATGAAAATAAGAAAATAAGAGTTAGGAGACAGAGCTTCAAATGTACCAATGTTTTCTAGTGTAGTCTCCTTGGTTCTCCAGATAACTAATATCTGGAAAATGGTAATAATGTACTTGATTATCATAGCTAAGTAGGCATTGGGCTGATGAGATCTAAATTGTGGATTCTATTCTAAAGCCACAGGCTCACTATTCTCTTCTCTCATTTCTGAACCTTCTCCAGGTGTGTGGTTGATCATAATGAAGACCGGGTGAGAGAATACACTAGATGGGTCAGTTCAAGTCCATCACTATAATGAGAAAAGCAACTCAAAGGTCATGCAATAGCTGGTGGTGATCAAGTTGTGTATTCAAGGACAATACATTTTTACTTCCCTCTATCTATATGACTGTTACAAATCTAAGGGAACTCTACCTGCAAATGGATATCCTGCATATGCCAAGAGAAGCCAAGATGACAGTAACCTATTCAAAAATGGGCAAATTAAGAAATAAGAAGGTATTATGTCCTCTCCTTCCTCAGAAGTCCTGAGATGGCCACCTCCTGGTCTGACAGAGGCATCAGTATTGGACAATCTTTGTCACTAAAGTGCCTAGACATCTTTGGATGGCTTCTTG